>NW_006408637.1:7903603-7915236 GCF_000296735.1 Chrysochloris asiatica
ATATCAACCACTGCCAAGCAACAGGATCAGGCACCCAAAAGAGCACACCAGATACATAGTTCCCTCCTCTTTGCCCCCTTCTAGCCGGAAGCAGCTCCAGAAGAAATGACCTCCGCCCCTCTACCCATAACAACAAAAGGCTGGAATGATGCATAATAAAATGGCTGTTTACCACGTTTTCGCTCTCCCTAGTCATCCCTAGTCAACCTATCACCTACCTCCACTAATCTCAACCCCGCCCTCCTCTTCGACCAGTATAAAAATCCTTCCCCCGACAATACCTCCTTCTTTCCTTCCGGCCTCCAATAAAGCCTTACACGGGGGTGTTTGTGTTCCAGCTCATTCCATCTCACAGTAATAAAAGAGGTGGGGAGCAGCCTTATCTGTTCTGTCTGGGGGTGCCAGATCCCCATGGGACTGAAACAGATTGCTTGTAACATATCCATGGAAAACCACCACCATTAATTATGTACTTGCTGTTTCACCAAATGGTTTCTTGGCAGGTAGTCATAGAGATCTTTTCACAAATGTCCTGGAAGCGGACTAGAAAGGAGAATCTAGGACAACTGAACGAATGACAGACTTGGAGCTCATGTCACTGACCTGGGTATGATGGCAATTTGATGGCATCTTATGTGAAGAGGGCATATCTATAAGGAGAGACATGGTCTCATGAAATAAGCCTGCTATGACAAAATGGCAGGCCATTGCAATGGAAGGAATGAGTCATTAATGTTACTAAATCACTAGAAAAGCAGATTCTTGGCATACTGCAGATGTTCTTGAGTTATTTCTCCAAAATCTACAGTTCTTCCCTCCTAGCCTTCACATGACTCCTAACCCAAAAGTCACAGAAGACTGGTTACCAAGATGATGAACTTCCTCAGAGGTCTCAGCAGGTCACTTGAATATATTTGGGATTAAGAGTCACTAACTGTCAGTCTGTTGGCTAGCATGTCGCTGTGATGCTGGAAACTATGGAGCGAGTGTTTGAAATACCAGCAGGGTCATCCATGGTGGGCAGGTTTCAGCAAAATTTCCAGATTAAAACAGTCTCAAAAGAAAGGCCTGAACGTTTGCTTCAGAAAATCAGCCATGAGAAACCTATGGGTTCAAACAGAGTGCTGTCCAATACAAGGCTGGAAGTTGAGCCCCCATTGGTTAGAATGCACTTAAAATACAGAATGATAGATTCAAGCTGACCAACAGGCTTGAAGATGGTGCAGGACTGGGAGGTATTGCATTCTGTTGTACATGTTGTTGTTATGTGTTATGGAGTTGGTTCCAACTCATAACAACCTTGACCCTGTACAGGGTTTCCAAGGCTGTAAATCTTTATGGGAGCAGAAAGCCTCATCTTTCTCCCCCAGAACAGCTGGTAGTTTTGAACTGCTGACCTTAAGGTTCGCAGCCCAATTCATAACCACTACACTAATGAGGTAGCCATAATAAATATGTGCTAATTCAACAACGGTAATTACAGTGTTACAAGGATATCCAGATTCAAAACTATACAGTGTGAACAGACTAACTGAGGCATCCAGGCAATCTGTGAATGGGCCAGGGTAGGAAAATTGGACTCCTTTTTGAAGCTGAAGGGTCGAATGGTATTCACTGCTAAGGGGCACCCTGCCACTGTAAATAGACTCTCCTACCTGGAAAGACCCGCAGGCTTACCCACCATGGAAACTAGAGATCAATTCCTGAGAAACTGTGCGCTGGCCCTTTCTGCTCTGCTAACCCTCAGGTTAAAAGGACTCTTGGTCCAAACCCTTCCCTTCGAATTCACCATTTATCACTTCCAACCGGGAGACTTGGTGCTGATCAAGACCTGGAAAGAGGACAGACTCCAGTCAGACTGGGAGACCACTTACCAAGTGCAGTTGACCATTGAGACAGCCGTCTGGACGGTGGAGAAGGGGTGGACTCACTATACTCCAGTAAAGGGACCAATGAAGAGGGACTCTCCCCAAGGGAAGAGTAGTTACCAGTGGGAAGCCCATCCCTTGCCCAGGGAGCCTCTCAAAGTGACCTTGAAAAGAGTCTGAGAGGCTGCCTTGTCATACCTCTGCCAGATGGCATGGATCTGGAAGCTAATATGGCTAAAATGTATCATTACCATGGGGGAGATCCAAAGGGCTTTTGCCTACAACCAGTCAGTCAGGATGATAGTAAATGTAACCAAGGCAGCATTCCCCCAAATCATCAAATTAGACTTATCACAATTAACGTCCCCACTGTCAGTGATAGGGAGCCAAGAGTAGCAATCCAGGTCTATGCAATGGGTGCCCATATTTCTGGATGGGGACTGAAAATGACGCTAAAAGAGTAGAAGCGTTTGCGTAAAAGACCTCAGATAAACATTAGAGCTAGAAAAAAGATATAGATATGTGAACACTTGGGTAGAATGGGTTAAATATTCAGTACAGCTTCTCAACAAAAGTCATTGCCATGTTTGTTCAGCTGATAAATCACAGGCTCAGGTAATTCCCGTTTCCCTTGGTTGGGATTCGGACATGCACTGCAGCTTTGCTCTGTACAAAGACAAGGATGCTTGGGGAAATGAAACTTGAAAGGGCTTGTCAAAGACAATTCCTTCATTCTCCATAGGGATGATGAACAACTCTTCTTATCTTTCAAGGCAGAGAGCAGAGTTCACAGTGCTTGTAGGAGAAATGACAACATGCACCCATCTCCAAAATATCATTGGTAAACCTATTTGGCCCTCAGAGTATTGTGGAAAAGGAAATATCCGAGATTTGCTGCCATCCAATTGGACTGGGATGTGCGTGTTGGTCCAGCCAGCAATTCCCTTCACCCTAGTATTCCGCAAGAAACCTGAGCATCATGAGAAATCTCGAGCCTGGAGATCTCTCCCTGGATCTCTTGATCCATATATATAAACTCTGGAGGAGTCCCTAGTGGAGTTCCTAATGAGCTTGAAGCTAAGAATTGGATAACTGCAGGGTTTGAGAGTATACTTTTCTGATGGTCTAAAAATATGTAGAATGAATTAATCAAATTAGTGTAGTTCATAAACGACACCAGAGATGCCCTACAAGGGGTAGCTAGCCAGTTAGATGTCACTAGCCAGATGGCTTGGGAAAACAGAATGACATTAAACATGCTGCTAGCTAAATAGGGAAGTGTATGTGTAATATTGGGGGCTAAGTGTGGTACCTTTATCCCTAACAACACAGCTTCTGATGGAACTATCACAAAGGCCCTGCAAAAATTCAGTATCCTAGTTAATGAATTGGCTGAAAATGCTGGAATTAGTGATCCTTTTACTGACTGGTTGGTGGTGGCTGTGTGCCGTGGAGTCAGTTCTGACTCACAGCAACCCTGTACAGGGTTTCCGAGGCTGTAAATCTTTACAGAAGCGGAACCACTGGTAGTTTTGAACTGCTGCCCTTGCGGCTCGCAGCCCGATTCATAACCACTACGCTACCAGAGCTCCTTTAGAGGGGTGGTTTAGAAAGTGGGGAAATACAGCCACCTCAATCCTCACTTTTCTCAAAATAATAGCTGGAATTTAAACAACTATTCAATATTGTATCATGCCCTGAGTCTGAGGATTAGTTCAGATGCAAAGGAAGTCAAACATGGTCCCTACTTGGTTTAAGTATTTGGTGCTTTGAGCAGGATTCATGGCAACGGCTCCAGACCTACGAAATTGTAGTTTTGTGAAAGAAGAATGAAGGGGATTGGGATAAAATGTTTCAGCTGATAGGAAAGCAGCTTCTGGGGTTCCCTGGAGCTGATGTCATGCTGGATAGAAAAGATAGCTGACTTGTGGCTAGGGCCCAAGGCCATATGCATAAGAGTGGGGTTAGTCCCAGGTAGAAGGAAAGACTGAATTTAAGTGTTTAAAAAGGTTAATGCGTTTGATTTATAGATATTGGCTTTTCCTGCCTGTTATTGTAAAACAGACATACATGTGTGATAAGAATATTGGGAATTATGATTACAGAAAGTTTGTAAGCCGGCCTTTGGCTTATACTTGACTGGATTTGCTAAAAGAGGAGTTAGAAATTGTCCAATGAATAAATAAATAGGTTTCTCGCTTCTTGTTGTTATGTGCCATGGAGCTGATTCCCACTGATAGCGACACTGTACAAGATTTCTGAGGCTGTAAATCTTTGCGGGAGCAGAAAGCCTCATCTTTCTCCCGCGGAACAGCTAGTAGTTTCAAACTGCTGACCATGAGATTAGCAGGCCAATTCGTAACCACTAAACTACCAGAGGAGTCCTGGTGTGGCACTGTGGGTTAATGTGCCAGACAGCAAAGCCATTTGAACCACAAAGTCGGCGGTTCAAGCTCACCAGTCGCTCCTCAGAAACCTTATATAGGGTCACTATGGGTCGGGATTGACTCGATATAGGCACTTAACAACAACAACAAACTACCAGAGCTCCTTCTTCTTGGCTTAAGCCTTTGTAAAACTTTGTAAAGCTTGAGCTCCACCCAGAACTTCAGAGTTGAGACATTTGCATTTAAAAGACATGCAGACCAACCCAGAACTGTTTAAAGAACAGGAGATTTGTGATTGAAAGAAAGCGGGGTGTGGGGAAGGCAGCCAGTTTGGGATTCGGAGTTTCTGGGGCCCATCAAAGATCACCTGGGAGTGGATGTTTTATTGGCACCTGTTGACTTTGAGATGAAATAAGAGGGAAGGCTAACTGTTTTGAAGTGCAGGGAGGTGTGTGTGAACTCTAAAACTTGCAGCTGGTACTCACTTGACCTAGCTTGGAAAATTGCTCGGGTTGTTGAGCTGACTAGACCCTGACCTGATGAATGGTTGATACTCTGAGCAAGCATCAGTTGCTACAATTTGATGAACTGGATTTTTGCTTACGAATTCCAATTGGAACGGAAGTTTCAGATCAAAGAACATGGGTGTCTTCTCAGAGTACTCGGTTGGTTGTTTTTAAGTGCCGTCGAGTAGGTTCCGACCCATAGCGACCCTGTATAGGGTTTCCGAGGAGCAGCTGGTGAACTTGAACTGGCAACTTCGCAGTTCAAACGGCTTTGCAGTCTGGCACGTTAACCCACAGTGCCACACCAGGAGTCAGTTGGTAGCAATGGGTGATTTAGACATTGCTATGGTAGCGATTTCTCCGTGGGAGAAAGATGAGGCTTTCTGCTCCCGTAAAGATTTACAGCCTCGGAAACCCTGTACAGGGTCGCTATGAGTCGGAACCGACTCCACGGCACATAACAACAACAACAAAATGGTAGCATAGTGGTTACAAATCAGGCTGCGAACCGCAAGGTCAGCAGTTCAAAACTACCAGCTGTCCCGTGGAAGAAAGATGAGGCTTTCTGCTCCTGTAAAGATTTACAGCCTCAAAAACCCTGTTCAGGGTCGCTATGGGTTGGAACTAACTTAACGGCACTTAACAACAACATTGCTATAGCTCTGGTAGCTTAGTGGTTACGAATTGGGCTGTGAATCTCAAGGTTAGCAGTTCGAAACTACCAGCTGTCCCACAGGAGAAAGATGAGGTGTTCTCCTCCAATAAAGATTTACAGCCTCGGAAACCCTGTACAGGGTCGCTATGAGTCAGAACCGACTCCACGACACATAGCCAAGCCATTGCTATGGCACTGTGGGTTATTGCACTGGACTGCAAAGTTGGTTTGAACCACAGGTTGTTGGTTCAAGATCACCAGATGCTCCTTGGAAACCCTATAAAAGGTCGCTATGGATCGGAACCGATTTGATGGCACTTAACAACACAACATTGCTATAAAAGCATGAAGTGGCTGACTTGACAGATTTTCATGGGTGGTTTAGAATGAGGGGTCAAGGGAAAATCCCACTGACTAGTTTTCCTCTTTTCCAGATTGGTCTGGTGAAAGGGGATACAGAATGATGGTGACAAGATTTTATTACTTCAATTGTAATTGTTAATAGTATTAATTGTGATGATCAAAACTGTAATTGTAGAAGATATGTAGTTAAAAGGAGGAGTAGTTCTCTTTTATTTCAGGAAGGGACAATCCCAGGATCATCAAGAAGGAAGAACGTGAGTGGAGTTTGTTATCCCTGCCTGAAGAAGCAGAGACAGCAGAGATGGCGGCAGAGGTGATGACATGGAAAGACGGAGCAACTGTGGACTCTAGGCCCATGGACTGAATGAGGCTGTGTGCCTACGGTCTGGACATTGGCTTTTGGATGTTTACGTGTGCATCAAATATTTCTGATTTGTTCATCAATGAAATATAAGGGGGAAATGGGGCCGGTGTGTTTTCGGTTGTACGTGTTTTAGTTATGGCAGGCGCAAGTATCATGCAACCTAATATAAGCATAGTTAGCTCTACTTTTAGGGAATTCCAGAAATGATACACTTTATCAGGATTTAAGAAGAATAAATGAAGATGAGATCAATAAGTGTAAACAGAAAAGAGGAGGATTTGTGAGAAAAGTCTCAAGATGGTCCATCTTCAGCAATAAAGGGCCCATGAGATTGCTAGACCAGACACAGCTTGTTAATTCACACCCAGGGATATGAAAGCAGGATGAATTGGGGGAAGTGAGGAGATAAATCTATTCTAGGACTAGAAATTTTAAATAAAAATATAGTCATTAAGACCATGGATGCCATTCGGGCTAGATTGTAGAACTGGAGGCAAGGCTTTTTTGAGGCAGGGAAATAAAACTGTTTGTGGGCCGGCCATGCAAACATCTGCCCATGTCTACTGGGTTAGGCACCCAATGTTGCAAATCCAATAAAACTTCACTCTCACTAAAACAAACAAACAAACAAAACTATAGAGTGTACACTCATCTTTACCAAGATAGACAAAGCTTATAAAGTTTTGTTTGTTTGTTTGTTTTGAAAGTATTTGTTACAAGACTCTTTGCTTGTGACGCTGTGCTAAATTACATGAAAAAAAAAAAAAATGTGTGCCGACATAGTCTTGCTTTCTATACAGAGAACAGCATAACTATAAAAGGCAACATTTCACTGTAATGTGTTTCTGGTATACAAATTGTTCATCAATGAACTCATGTGCCATGGAGTCGGTTCCAACTCATAGCAACCCTGTATAGGGTTTCCGAGGCTGTAAATCTTTACAGGAGCAGAATGTCTCATCTTTCTCCCGCGGAACAGCTGGTAGTTTCGAACTGCTGACCTTGCGGTTCATAGCCCGATTTGTAACCACTACGCTACCAGGGCTCCTAGGTTCAAATCCAAGTCCCACCAGTCATTATATGGGTGTCAATGAACTTAAGCGCTAGATGTCATCTAGAGAAGGGAGGTAATAAGACTCATTAAGTGGGCTCTTCTGAGGATTAGGTGAACTAGCAACACATGAAGCACTTAGAAATGGCAGTGAGTAAGTGTTGGAAAGCAGCTAGTGTGAGGACTATTGAGCACACAAGCCATTGCAGAGTGTGGTTGTGATATGCATATTTCTAGACAGGGATAGAAAGGAGGAGCAGCCTGGCTATTCACCCATATCCAGAGGCCAGGGCCTGCTGTGCAGAAGAGCAAGCACAGTCAGATCTGAGGAGGTGGGTGAGCTTGGCAGAATGTTCCTTGTTTCATGAACAAAAGAGACTGTCTTGTCTACTGAAGCATACATTGCTATTATCCTGGTGTCTTTTTCCCACATAATTTCAAGGAGCTTGTGGTAGGATACCAATGCCCAGATGTTTCAGGCCTAGAGGTTGCCCAGAAAGGACACAAGCAAGTAGGTGCCTACTAGCTTTCTTACCATGGTTTGGGTCAGGCACACCTTAGTCCTCAAGCTGACGTCTTTGTTCTTCAACACTTAAAAGAGGTCTTGTGCAGCAGATTTGCCTAATGTAACACATCTTTTGATTTCTTGACTGCTGCTTCCATGAGAGTTGATTGCTGGTCTGAGCAAAATGCAGTCTTGGACAAATTCAATCTTTTCTCCAGGGGATATCATTCATTCACTCAATACATATTTACAGATTTGGGGGCTTCAAATTTTCTTTGGCAGGATATTAAACATCTAAAAATAGTTATAGATAAAGACAGAGACCCTGGGGCAACTCCTATTCACTAATGAAAGGGACCTCCCAAAGCCCAGGGTGACTGTGTCTCTGGAGAAAACTCATGGTCAGTAAGTCTTTGGGACACAGAATTTGTTTTATGGGCTGTTGTTGTTAAGTGCCTTCAAGTTGACTCCTACTCAGAACAACCCCATATAAGGTTTCCGAGGAGTGACTGGTGGGTTTGAACCGTCAGTCTTGCAGTAGGCAGTTGAGTGTTTATCCTACAGTCACACCAGGACTCTTAGAAATAAATATATGTTCACTGAAATACAGCAGCTATCCCTGCCAGTATTGTGGTGGTGGTAATTATTTGCCATGCTGTCCGTTCTGACTCATCGACCCTGTATAAGGTTTCTGAGGCTGTAAATCTTTATGGGAGTAGAAAGCCTCCTATTTCTCCCATGAAGTGACTGGTAGATTTGAACTGATGACCTTGCTATCAGTTGTTCAAGTTGTAATGCACTACACTACCAGAGGGTTGTAGAATTCACTAATAGATCTCACAGTCCAGACTAGTATTACCGGCACCCATTTCTGCTGTCACATTGCAAGTCTCTGAAATTCGGTGGAATTGTTCCTGAGAAGGTATCATATCAAAGAGGAGATGTGTCCTCTGCATTGTTTAAGAACTGTGTCATCACCAGCCCTTGCCTTCGAGGACTTAAGAGTAGGACTTTCCAGAGAGCTCATTGACTAAGGAAAAGTAAGACACACCCCTATTCCTCCAAAAGAGCAGGGTTTTGTTTGTTTGTTTTTAATCATTTCAACTTGTAAAAAAAATAGTCTTATTTTCTACTATTCTGCAAATAATTGTAACTGCAATCTTAAAACCTTGATATCAAGGGTCTCAGTGAGGGGAACTCTGCTTAAGGGGCACTTTGCTCAAAACCTTGTTGAAGTAAAGCTTTGAGTTGTTGTTAAGGGCAGTTGAGTCCATTCTGACTCACTGCAACACTATATAGGGGTTCGGAGGCTTACGTCTTTGAGAGAGCAGAATGCCTTATCTTTGTCCCACAGAGCATCTAGCAGGCTCTATGTTGTTAAGGGCGGATGAATCAGTTCTGACTCATTGCAACACTATATAGGGGTTCTGAGGCTTACATCTTTGAGAAAGCAGAATGCCTTATCTTTGTCCCACAGAGCATCTAGCAGCCCAGGACTTATCATTTGGAACCACCAAGCTTTCAAAGTTTTGAGCATTTCATGCTTGATTTAAAAAAAAAAAAAATAAGCGCTGCAGATTTATTTTTTAATTTGATTCTTGGAAAGCATTATCTCTGAAGACTAAAAGTCAAGTTCTGAGTCCTCTTCAAAAGTCCACTTAAACCAAAAAGTGGCGAAGAATCATTCTATTGGCTTAGTAAAAACACTAGACATTGGAAATTAAAACAAAAACTATACTGAAGGAATCATTCATTGTGTTTCATGAAATGGTGTCCAGGCAACATCTTATCAAAAACACTTAAGTCTTTTAATTTTCAGTAAAACAAAGGGGAATAGTTTCACATCAGAGAGAGAAGTATTGGAGACGGGAGAAAAATATGGTCAGAGTTAATCAGATGATGTCTTTCTGGGCGATTTTTGTTTCTTGAATAAAGTTTCTTTGTTCCAGGGCAAAGTAACTCTACTACTCATGTCTACTGGGTCAGATCTGGTTAAAGTTGGTGCTTTTCTTTGTTATCAGTGCATACTGCTGTCCAGCAGTACTTTCTTGGGAAAAACAGGTTAAAAGGAAGTAAAGAGCAAAAAGAATAAGTTAATTATAGACAGAAAATCAAGCATATTGTTTTAACATTCTGTTGCCTTGGTTGTCAGAACAAAGGATGGCAAAGCAGAGAATAAGTAATGGATTTTACAAAATTCTAAAAAAATTAAGAACACCTATCAGGTCTCATAATAAATTGCTGTGCTGTTGAGTTGGTTCTGACTCATAGTGACCCTGTGTAGGGTTTTTTAAAGAGCAGCTGGTGTGTCTGAACTATCTTGTGTTTCAAACGGACCTTGCAGTCCAGTGCTTTATCCTACAGCACCATATCATGAATCCTCGTAACCAATTAATGTGAGTTTATTTTGGTGCAAAAATATTTGAAATATAGGCATGACTTTTTTACATTAGGCATTTCCAATAAACGTTTTTATAGACGCCTTGGACTATTGCTGTTCATTGTCATCAATTTGATTCTGACATATAACAAGCCCTTGTGTGTGATTCTGACATATAACAAGCCCTTGTGTGTGATTCTGACATATAACAAGCCCTTGTGTGTGAAGCAAACTGTGTAATGGGTTTTCTGAGTCACATCTCCAGGCAAACCTTCTGAGGTGTCTTTGGGGTGGATTTGAACAAGCTGTCCTTGAGTACATGACCACCCAGGGACAACTGTATCATAATAGTTATGGACAAGTTATCAAGGTCACCCCGATTCAAGAATAGGGTACACAGACTCCTGTGGGAAGCATGTCAACAAATTTGAAGATATGTTTAGAACTACCACAGCAGATAAAACTCACTGATCTGGGTACTCCATCTCTCTAAATTCACTTAAGTTACTCTTACTACATTTTGGCCCTGCTAATATTATTTCAAGGGGCTCTGGTAGCGTAGTGGTTACAAATCGGCCTGTGAACCGCAAGTTCAGCAGTTTGAAACTACCAGCTACTACGTGAGAGAAAGATGAGGCTTTCTGCTTCTGTAAAGATTAACAGCCTCGGAAACCCTGTTCAGGGTCGCTATGGGTCGGAACTGACTCCACGACACATAACAACAACAACAACAACAATATTATATCTATTCCTTAACTACACTAGGTTTGCTCCTAAACCAGTACCTTTGAACTTTTATTTCCATCTCCCTGAAATTATAAATACTTGTATATTTATTATTTATCTCCTTCCGTCAGAGGAGGGGAGGGACTTTACCTACTGTGTCCACTGCTGTGAATTAAGTGCTTTAAAAGGTATGTAGTAAGTACATCACAAGGGATCAAAATATATTTGTTAAACAATTGATTAAAAACTTGAAACCTCCTAATGTTGGTGTTGTTAGGTGCTGTCGAGTCGATTCTGATCCATAGTGACCCTGTATAGGGTTTCCAAGGAGCAGCTGATGAGCTTGAACCACCAACCTTGCAGTTCAAATGGCTCTGCAGTTTGGCGCATTAACCCACTGCGCCACACCAGGACTTCCTTAATAGCAAAACATTAAAGGAATGAAAGAATGAATGATGAATGTCTTATATCAGAACCCCTTGAAAACATAGATTACAACACAGGAAGTTTTGAGGGAGCACCTTTCAGAATAAAATTTATAATGAAAACAGGACTAGAAAAAAATGAGTTGTAGTCTGCGATACAACTGCAACAGACACCTCAGCCAATCTTTCAGGGGGCTCTTGAGCTGAGATGGTTCTTCAGAGCAGTTCCTTCCTTGTGCCTCTTGAAAAGTCATTGAATGCTAACCTCTCCCAAGAAAGGTATACAAATTGGGTCAAAGAGCTCCCTTCAGTTAAAAAAGAACATTTGTAAAGGGTGTCTTAAGTTAGACAGCGTTCAACATTCTTGGCAGCAGAATGAGTGTCTGGATCCTGAAGGAAAGAA
>NW_006408637.1:7916127-7919452 GCF_000296735.1 Chrysochloris asiatica
GATAAAGCCAAATACTATAATAAAATATGCAAAGATTTGGAATCAGAAAACCAAAAAGGAAGAACACGGTCAGCATTTCTCAAGCTGGGGAAACTGAAGAAAAACTTCAAGCCTCGACTTTCGTTATTGAAAGATTCTCTGGTTCAAATTATTGAATGATGCAGAATGCATCAAGAGAAGATGGAAGGAATACACAGAATCACTGTTCCAAAAGGAAATGGTTAATGTTCAACCATTTCAAGCAGTAGCATATGATCAAAAGCCAATGATACTCGGGAAGGATGTCCAAAGTGCATTGAAGGACCAGGAATTGATGGAATAAAAATTGAAATCTTTCAAGAATGTGAGTCGGCACAGGAGGCACTCACTTATCTCTGCCAAGAAATTTGGAAGAAATCTTGGCTTGAGGATGGTGAAATGTGCTAGCCATATAAGATCATTACTGTGTTCTCTGTGTAAAGAGTTCCCCTCTAGATCGATTGCACCTTAATATATGGATAACGAAATTACACATTCCCAAGTGGACCACTGTAAATAATTAATGGCAAATAGAGACACCTTGGTTCCTAGACCCAACTATTCTACCTATTTGTGATCTGACCTTCATTTGCTAATGGGGCACAACTCAAAATGAAGAGAAACAGCTATAAGGTGGAGGGTCAGAGAAAAAGAGGAAGATCTCCATTGAGATGAATTAGCACAATGGCAGCATCCATGGGCTCAAGCATGGCAACAATTGTGAGGTTGGCCCAGGACCGGGCAGTGTTTCGTTCTGTTGTGCATAGGGTCACTATGAGTTGATACCACCTCAATGGTACCTAACAATAACAACACCATATAATAACTTCGTTAATTTAGGGTGCAATTATATCCTAGTGAATAGTACTCCATCTTTAAGGTTATCCATTGCTCTATCAAATCAGCAGATCGTAGGGGATACTACATGTGAGGAAGTTATTCTTAAGTGTGGTTGAGTAGTTTCTTACTGTATAGAGCTTCCAACGAGTCACTGGAAGGTTTGATACCCCTACCTTGTGGTTACCAGTCCATTGCTTATCCTACAGTACCACATGAGAACTGAGAAATCCCATGGTCATATACCTCTGTCATACTTGGCGTCTATAAAAATGTTGTTGTTGTTAGGTTCCATCAAGTCGGTGCCGACTCATAGCAACCTTATGAAGAGCAGAACAAAACACTGCCCGATCCTGGGCCAACCTCACTATTGTTGCCAAGTTTGAGCACATTGATGCTGCCACTTTGCAAACCCATCTTGTTGGGGGTCTTCCTCTTTTTCTGACCCTCCATCTTACCAAACATGGTATCCTTCTCCAGCGACTGCTCCCTCCTGACAATATGTCCAAAGTATGAGAAGTGAAGTTTGGCCATCCTGGCCTCTAAGGAGCACTCTGGCTGCACTTCTTCCAACACAGATCTGTTGGTTCTTTTGGCAGCCCATGGCACTTTTAATATTCTCCTCCAACACAATAACTCAAAGGCATCAATTCTTCTACAGTCTTCCTTATTCACTGTCCAGCTTTCACATGCATATGAGGTGACTGAAAATACCATGGCTTGGGTCAAGTGCACCTTAGTCCTCAAGCTGACATCTTTGCTCTTGAACATTTTAAAAAGGTCTTGGGCAGCAGAGTTGCCTAATGCAATCCATCGTTTGATCTCTTGACTGTTGCTTCAGATAGCACCCATCTTATTTCCTTTGGGAAACTTTCTTTGCCTCTCCATGCTGGTTTGGGTACCAACCTTCTGCTGCCATATGGGTCCTCTCTTTCATACTAGACTTTGACCCCTTTCAAGACACTAACTATTTTCTATCTTTTTTTTCCTTTCAATTCAGTGCCTTGTTCATAGTAGAACCATAGTTGTTGTTGCTAACTGCCATCTGGTCAGTTGGGATTGGACCATTGTAAGCCATAGAGTTTTCATTGGCTGGTTTTCAGACGTAGATCATCAGACATTTCTTTCTAGACAGTCCCAGTCTGGAAGCTCCACTTAAACTTGCTCAGCTCACAAGCATCACCAATAGATGGATGGTGGATCCAGATGAGACACACTGGCCAGGAATCAAACCTGGGAGACTCTTCTGTGGAGGGAGAGAACTCAACCACTGAGCCACTAATGCCCTCAGAAACATAATGTGATTGTTGTTAAGGGCCGTCGGGTGGGTTCCGACTCTGAGGAGCGGCTGGTAAGTTTGAACCACCAACCAAGTTGTTCAAACTTGCAATTGAGTTCTTATCCTACAGCATCACACTATAATAGATGCTCAAAAACATTTGCTCTTTTTTTTAAAAAAGTGACCTATTAATGAATGTATGAAAGCGACACTCGTTTATTTTTTTCATTAACATGTTGGCATATATTCAACTCATTTACCAATCAGGGGGATTCTGGGGAGCTGGGGGAACCTAAGCATGAGTGCTTGCCAAGAATTCAGACCAGGACAGCTACCTGCTCATGGTGACACAGAGCCACATAGTTGCTGCGTGCACCAAGGAATCAGTCCTTAGACTACCTACATTGTAATCCCCTGGAGAGTGAGCTTTTCCCCTGCACAACTTCGGGTACATTTCTGCTCACTTTCCATGTGGCTTTCTTCCTGTTCAATTCTCACATGCCCCATTAACATGTAGTAAAATTAATGGTTCTACAACCAACAGGGCAAGGGAGTCAGTTTTTCAACTACACACAGAACATTTTTTCCACATACTATGCTTGAAGTATATGGAGGGAAAATGTTCCTTTTGACAAGCACCTGAAGTAATCCTAGTGGCTGTGGGTTAGAACATGTCACACAACCATATGCATGTGACAAGCATTACTTTTATCAAGTGATTTAGAACAATCTTTGCTCAACCTCAGGAGATAAGGAATAAAGTGCATTTGTGTTAAAAATAGATGTAGAATCAGACCTTGAAAAATGAATCATGATAAAAGCAGTAGTTACTAACGTTCAGTTGATTGTCACTCCATGTGGATAATGGAGAGCTTGTATGTTTAGTCAGAGCTGCAGACAGGGAGTGGGGGCCCAGTCTCAGAATCTCTGAAGGGAACTGTGTACGGTTATTAAACGCAGTATTCTCTTAATCTCTTGGTGCTGTCTTGATAAAATGCCACAAAGTAAATGACTTCAAATAACAGAAATGTATTTTCTCACAGTTCTAAAGGTCAGAAGTCCAAATCAGGGTCTCAGCCACATGGCTTCTTCTGGATGTTTCGAGAACATAACTATTACATATGTCTCTCCCTGTTCTAGTTGTTGTTGTTGTTGTTAAGTGCCATTGAGTCGGTTCCGACCCATAGCGAC
>NW_006408637.1:7936548-7937614 GCF_000296735.1 Chrysochloris asiatica
GGCAAAGGTCTAGACAGTGTTGTTGTGTTTTGCTGTGATAGGGTTGAGTCCGAACTGACTCAATGGCACCTAACAACAACCACATAATCAGAATATAGGTCTCTGGACATCTGAATTTAGGTCTGTAGGTAAATTCTGCCAGTTACGTCCACTAATTTTTATTCTGTTTGATTCAAAAAAACCAAGTTGTGACCAAGATAGCTATCAAAATAAAATTATGACAATGTCATTTGGTTGTCTAATATTAGGCAAAATCATAAGAGGAAGCACTAACATATGAATCTTTAATCCCAAAGAGGATTAGGCCCTTCTCACCAGCTGCTCCTCAGAAACCCTATACAAGGTCGCTATGGGTCGGAACCGACTCAATGACACTTAACGACAACAACAACATTGATTTAACAACATGGCCTATGTAATTTAAAACCTATGATATAAAACTTTTGAGTACTTTTCTCTTTATAAAATACAAGCAAACCCTTTGTGGTTTTCCATGAAATTTCAAAGTTGTCAGGATTTTATTACACGTCACTGAGAAACAATACCAAAGATAATAAATTTAAAGTTTTTGTGTTCTTCCTTCTTCTTCTTTTTAAAATAAAGACATATGGCTTGGTTTGATTCCAGAGTCTACCCTTATCTTTGAGGCCGATTAAACAAAGATTGGATCAATTCTTCAAATTAATAATCAAAGAAAATTTTGTTATCTTAACAGCAAGAAACTCAATTCTTTGTTTACATGCTACTTAACATTAAAGCTCTTAAAAAGTCTGTAAATTAAACCATTAAAGTTCAGTCAGACAGACAGATAAAATAAATTCCCTTTTAATAAACTTTTTGAACATTGTCTCTGATGCGTATCTCTTATAGCATAACCCTTTTACATGGCATTCCTCATAGTCTTCATTCTACCAAGCAACAACATGTGTGTCTTTTTGCACAGCAACCGGGCTTTCCCTTAATAAGTGCTTGTCGATGCAACCCTCACCAGAATGTGCAATTTCTGTTGGAATTTATGTCCGTAGGTACACTCAAGCACTTCTAGAGGTACTAAAACACAATAGCC
>NW_006408637.1:7938407-7943042 GCF_000296735.1 Chrysochloris asiatica
TTGAGGTTCAATTTGACCTTGCAGACCAGCATATTAGCTCCACACCAGGACTCCAATTCATATAGTTATATATACACAAATATATCCAATCCATATATATGTTATATTGTTGTTTTTGTTAAGTGCTATTCAGTCAGTTCCTACTCATAGCAACCCTGTATAGGGTTTCTGAGGAGCGGTTATCATTTGAACCGTTGGCTTTGCTGTACAAAATGACCTTACAGTCCAGTACCTATCCTGCAGCGCCATACCAGTACTCCATATATGTTACATTTACACACATTTACACATACATTTGTCCTTACATTCATGTACATATGCACATACATATGTGAAATGATAAATGTTTTAACATAATAATGGTTATTTTTGATAAGTAATATTGGGAGACTCCGGGAGCACAAAAAAGATTTGTTTTGTTCACTGTATAACCTATACAGGTTTAAATATTTAAATGAATACAAATGAATTTTTCATCGAGTTTTCTGTTAATCAATGGCTTGTTGTTAAGTGCGGTCGAGCTGGTTCTGACTCAGAGCAACCCTATATAGTGTTCCTGAGGAGTGATTGATGGGTTTGAACCTCCAACCATGTGGTTCAAACTGACCTTGCAGTCCAGTGCATTATCCTGTAGGGCCACACCAGGACTCAACAAATCTATGGCAGGCAGTAGATAAAATGAGGAAGTGGACAAAATTTAACTTGCTTAGTTTGTGGGACTTAGAGGTACTTAATAAAACCACATTTTTTTCTTTAAAAATAGAGTAGAAAGAAAACAAGGAAGAAAGAAAGGAAAGGAAAGGAAAGGAAAAGGTAGAAGGAAGGGAAGCCTTTGGGACCTTCCATTTCTGAGAGTAGCCAGCATATTGTCTACATTTGGAACTACATATAGAAGGTTCCTCTTGAAACATAACAAACTCCATTCTCTTCCCTTGATACTCTCCAAGGATCAGTGAGGTTATTTCTTGCAACAGCTATTTTTGTTGTTAGGGAATTAGCACCATGAATTGTGTAATCAGGGAGATCAAGTTGTTATGAATACATTTTCCTCTACCTTTTCTAAAGCCTTTCATTCTTTAGCATAGTAACACGGATTTAGTAAACAATGGAAAATAGGGAATTTCAGAGTGAAAGGTGACTGAATATTACCTCTGGCCAAACAATTTCATCCTTATTAAAAGCCAGTTATTTGGGTAAATATAAGATTGTTTTTATAGAGTTTTATAAGAAATAAATGTTCTTCGAGATGAAAAGTTGTAAAACATTATTCTAAAGCACCGTTTAGACTTAACACCTGTACGTATCTCCAGTAAAGAAGGACGCAGAAGCAGTCCTCTTTCTCTAAGAAGACTTGAGGACAATTCAATTTGGTAGCAGCAAGAATTCAGATATCAAGCTGTTTTCACTGTGCTTTAATATAATACATTATGTGTTGTTGCTGTTAAGGGCCATCAAGTTGGTTTCGATTCACAGTGATCCTACATTGCGTTTCCGAGGAGCGGCTGGTAAGTTGTAACTATCAATCTTGTGATTCAAACCAATCTTGTAGTCCAGTGCTTATCCTACAGTGCCACATCAAGACTCTAACATTATGTTGTTGTTGTTTAGTGTCGTCAAATTGGTTCTGACTCATAGCGGCTGGCGAGCTTGGACCACTGGCCTTGTGGTCCAGTGCTCTATCCACAACAGGACTCCAATACATTATGTTTATATTACTTAGCCTTTATATTGCCAAATGAAACAACAGTTTCGTCACTATTAATGAGATCATAAGTTAGACATACAAATAGTCTGGAGTAAAGGAACTAGAATGACAGTGAAATATGGAAGAGAAATGGAAATTCTCATTTCCAACTAATTTTTAAAAATCTGTATTATAGGAAATTCTTACCACGTTTCTAATATCAGCTTAAGGCCTGGGTGTGGGAGGTAAAGGAGACAAAGATCAGTGTTTGGAATATTGTTTGTTTTTGTTGTTCTTAGGTTACGTCCAACCCATAGCAACCCTGTGCAAAGAACGCAACACTCCAGGTCCTGGAGCATTCTCACAATTATTCTGTCGAGCCCGTTGTTGCAGCTGCTCTGTCGGTTCATCTCATTGAGAGTTTTCTTCTTTATCATTGATCCTCCACTAAGCATGGTGTCCTTCTCCAGGAACCTGTTCAAAGTTTGAGAGACAAAATATCACCATCCTGGCTTCTAAAGAGCATTCTGGCTGTACTTCTTCTAAGACAGATTTGTTTGTTTCTGTAGCAGTCCATGGTACTTTCAATATTCTTTGCCAATGCTACAATTCAAATGCATTAATTCTTCTACAGTCTTCCTTATTCACTGTGTAACTTTTACAGGTATATGAGGCATTTAAAAACACCCTGGATTGGGTCAGGTGCACGTCAGTCCTCAAAGCAACGTTTTTGCCCTTAGACACTTTTTGCAGCAGATTTGCTTAATGCAGCACATCTTGGATTTATTGACTGGATTGTTTATCCACACAAAATGAAGCTTCGGTATGGTGCTGGTGGGTTAATGTGCCACACTGCAAACCTGTTTGAACTGCAAGATCGGAGGCTCAAACTCACCAGTAGCTCCTCGGAAAATCTGTACAGGGTTGCTATGGGTCGGAACTGACTTGACAGCACTTAACAACAACTATCTTTTCCTCATTTATCATACTGTTATTTATTCATCTAATGAAGAGAAAATTTGTTTTCTTTACAGTGAGGTGCAATCCATATTTACGGCTGTGATTTTTCATCTTCATCAGTAAATGTTTTAAGCCCTCTTCATTTTCAGTAAGCAAGGTTGTTTCACTTGCATATCATAGGTTGTTGATGAGTCTTCCTCAAATCTCGCTGCCACATTCTTCTTCATATAGTCCAGTTTCTTGGATTATTTGCTCAGCATACAGATTGCATAAATACAGTGAAATGATATAACCCGGGTGCACACGTTTCCTGATTTTGCTCCATTCACTATCATCCCCTTGTTTTGTCCTAATGACTGCCTCGTCGTCTATGTACATGTTCCTCATGAGCACAATTAAGTGTTTTGGGATCCCATTCTTCACAATTTTATCCATAGGTTGTTATGATTCACACTGTCGAATGACTTTGCATCGTCAATAAATCACAAGTAAATATCATTTTGGTATTCTCTGCTTTCAAGCAAAACCCATCTGATGTCACTAATGATATCCCTAGCTCCCCATCCTCTTCTGAATCCAGCTTGAATTTCTGGCAGTTCCCTGTGGATGTGACACTGCAACCACTTTTTAATAATCTTCAGCAATCTTTTACTTGGGTTTGATATTAGCGGTATTATATGATGATTTCTGCATTCTGTTGGGTGACCTTCCTTAGGAATGGGCACAATTATGGATCTCTTCTATGCAGTTGGCTGCATAGCTCTCTTCCAAATTTCTTGGCATAGACAAATAAATGAGTGCTTCCAGAATTGCATCAATTTGGTGAAACATTTCAATTGCTGTCACATCAAATCTTGGAGCCTTGTTTTCACCAGTACCTTCAGTGCATCTTGAAATTCTTGCTTCATTGTTACCGGTTCTTGATCACAGAGTGATTCTTGAAATTCTTAGATAGTGACCAATTTTTTTGGCACAGTGACTGTATATTCTATCTTTCTCCTTTTGATGTGTCTTACATCACTCAATATTTTGCCTATAGAATCTCTCAGTATTGCAAACTAAGGCTTGCATTTCCCTCCCGCTCCTCCCCCCTACCCCCCCCAATTATTTCAGCTTGGGAAATGCTGAGGATGTTTTTCCCTTTTGGTGTTCTAACTATAGTCTTTGCATGTTCCACTATAATATTTGACTTATCTTCTTGAGCTGCTCTTTGAAATTTTCTATTCAGCTCTTTTTCTTCATCATTTCTTTCTATCACTTTAGCTTCTCTACATTCAACGGCAAGTTTCAGAGTCTCTTCTGACATTCATTATCACCTTTTCTTTTTTTCCTGTCTTTTTAGTGACCTTTGCTATCTTCCTATATGATGTTCTTGATGCCATCCATAAAACCTTTGGTCTTTGGACATTAACTTCTAATGTGACAAATCTGTTCTTGAGTTGTTTTCTAAATCCAGATAGATATACTCAAAATCATATTTCGGCTCTCTTGGACGTGTTTCAATTTTCTTCAGCTACAGGCTGAATTTGCATATGAGCAATTGATGATCTGTTCCATAGTCTGCCACTTGTCTTGTTTTGGCTTATGATATTCAACTTCCCCGCCACCTCTTCCCACAGATTTGATTCCTGAGGATTCCATCTGGTGATGCCCATATATATAGCTGCCATTTATGTGTTGGAAAAATGTACTTATTTCAGTAAGTCATTGTTCTTGAAAAATTCTATCATGTGATCTTCAACATCATTTCTAGCAAGGCCATATTTTCCATTTACTGGCCCTTTCTCTTTGTTTCCAACTTTCACGTTCCAATCACCAGTAAGTATCAAAGCATTATGACTACATGCTTGATCAATTTCAGACTGAAGAAGTTGGTATAATTTCTTCATTTCTTCATCAATGGCTTTAGTAGTTTGTAAGTAAACTGAATAATATTAGTATTAACTTGTCTTCTTTGCAGGCATATGGATATTATCCTATTATGGATAGCA
>NW_006408637.1:7943702-7980827 GCF_000296735.1 Chrysochloris asiatica
TTTATCATCAAGCTCACTAATCCAGCCTGCCATTGCTTCAAAACTACTCCTTTTTCCTTTCAATGTAGTGTCCATTTCTGAAATCTCAGCATTAATCTTTCGGGTTTCTAATTTCCGGTTTTATTTTGTTTCAAAATTTGCATAAATTAGTCTGCTTGTTCTTGTAGTGTTTTTGTGTATTCTTCTAAAACTATTTTCTGTGTTCTCCTTATTTTCCTGTCAATCCTTTGAGTTCTTTCTCAGTTAGTGTCATCACCTTTTCTTCCTCAGAAACATTTTCTGACTCTGAATCTTGATCATTTTTTGAGCCATTCTCTCTTATTTCTTTATGTGAACTAAAATTTTTTCTTGTCTCCAAGGCACTGTGGTGGTGTTGTATTTGTATTTCATTGAAGGCTGCATGTTGATTTGCTTTTTTAGGCTCTCACCAACTGTCTCCTGTGAATGTAGTTACAGAATGGGAGCTTGTACCCCATTCTCCATTAGCCGTTCTGCACTTCAGTTTAGGATGAGTTTGGCTGCCATTATCTGCTGTCTATCCGTGATCAGGTAGTGTAGGAACCGGTCTTGGCTTCTGCCCAGTGTGTGGAGATGCAGAGAGTATGGTTGTGGCTGGGCTGTATGAGTATGGTTGCTGTCTCCTCTTGGGTAGGAAAGAGGAGGACATCCTTCCTATACCCATACACAAGAAAACAAAACAGAATAAACAAATAAAGAATCATAAATAAATATTAAAAGGAGGGAAAAAATGGAGGAAATAAGAAACAGGAGAAAAGGAAAAGGAAAAGCAGAGCTACAAAGGATCAAATTCAAGGGAATGAAAGAGAAGAATCAAAAGAAAGAGTAAACAAACAAAACAATGGAAGGAAACAAAAACAATAGTTCAGCTGTTGGACCCAGAGAGAGAGCTTGAGGTGGGGGGGAGGGGGGGAGGTTGCCAACCACGGAATTCACACTGTGGATGCATGAGGCATGTGGCTATGGAGTTCCTGGCACTAGATGGAGTTCCTATCAGCCCAGATGTTATCTACATTCAGGGTGCTCAATCCGGAAGTAATTTGTGGAGGCCCTTGATGGAGTGGGCTTCAGAGTTTGTTACCACTATGGGGCAGCTCGAGACAGGGTGGCGGTTGTGAGGGTTCCTGTTAGTATAGCATAATGCTGGTCTGGTGACTGGATTCCATCAGTCTGGAGCTAAGCCTGCCTGAATCCAGGCACCAAAGTGACCCAGCTGGCCCTCGCTTCACACTGGCTTGACTCACAACACGGCTCTGAGCTCCCAGACGGCAGGCTCTGCCCTGTGGGTGGATGAGAATGGGAGCTGGTCATAACTCTGTGGTCACTAGAGGAGCATGAGGAAAAAGAAGAAATCCCACCTTTCCTGTCAACTGTTTGAATCTGCTCTGCCAGGCCACTTTCTGTAGCCAAAACTGCCAGTAGTTTTTGTTCAGAAAGCAATGACCAAACAGGAATGGGAAAATATTCATGGAGAGTAGTTTCCCAACACTCTCTTCTCTAAAGAGTTGCTGTGCTTTATTATTTGAAATGTTGTTATTAAGTGCCATGGAATTCCAACTCCTAGTGACTCTGCATTGAGTTTTCCAGTAGTGAGTAGGTTCAAACCACCGACCTTGTGGTTAGCTGCCTGGTGCTTATACTACAGTGCCATACAGAAACCTAATTATTGAATTAATTGTATTGATTTTCTGTGATCACACTACTTTGTAAATACTTCCATTTCCAATGTGTTTGTACAATCCTGCTGTTTCACTGCCTTATATACTTTGACTAGCTCATACCATGATTGTCTACCTTTTTCCTGGTGCTCCATTATTCCTTCAAAGGTCCCTCATGAAACAACTCGGGAAGCTGAGGCTCCTGTCATTACATAGGGAAACTATCTCCTTGTGTGTCTAGAACCCAGTAGAGTTTGTTACCGCCCCCTCACCCCTTCCTATTCAGTTACCAGTGCGGTCTGTCAACCTTCAGCTATCTCAAGCTACCCATTAATTTTCCTCAAACAGTTTTCTGCACCAGTGCAAAACATTGCCGGAGAACCCCACCACCACCACCATTACGGTGCCACCAGAGCAGACCTAGTTCCTGAACCAGGATCCTGACAGAAGGACTCATGCATACACAGTTGTGTCAAGTATCCCAGATGCCTCTGCAATGGACTCCTTCTTGGAAGTTTAGACTTCATCCTGGACACCAAATGTGCATGCAGCATGGGAAAAGAGAAACCAGAAAACAGCACACAGAAACAAATACGCAAAAAGGAAAGCCCATCCTTCTTTAAAATCTGGCGGAATCATATCTATAGCTTAACTCCTTACTATGAAAACACCCTAGACTGTGACCAGGAGGAGAGATGCTGCTGCATGTCTCCCCTGCAGGGATTTTCCATACGCTAATAAAGCTCTTTAATAATCTATTTCATGACTTTCCAGTGTTCTGTAACCTGACCCAATATCACCGTTGAGTTGGTTCCTACTAACAGGAACATTGTGTAGGGTTCCAATGGCGTGACTAGGGGATGTGAAGTGGCAACTTTGAGGATCACAGTCCACTGCTTTCCTACAGTGCCACATCCTTTAATTTTTTTTTTTTTTTTCCAAATGGAAGAACATGCTCAGTATGTCTCTAAATGAAAGTAGGGAAGGGAAAATTTGAGCCTCTACTTGAAATATTGAAAGATTCTATGGATGAAATATTGAATCAGAAAGCATCAAAAGACGATGGCAGGAATACACAGCGACACTGTACCAAAAAGAAATGGTTGATACTCAAATATTTCAAGAAGTAGCTTAGGATCAAGAACCGATGGTAATGAAGGAAGATGTCCTAACTGCACTAAAAACATTGGTGAAAGAAAGGCTTCTGGAATTGATGGAATGCAAATTTAAACCTTTCAGCCAATTGACACAGCACTTATCTGTGCCAAGAAATTTGGAAGACAGTTACCTGACTAACCGATTGGAGGTAATCTATATCTGTGTCCATTCCAAAGAGAGGTGACCCAGTGGAATGTGGAAACCATTGAACAATAATATTAATATCACATGCAAGTAAATTTTGCTGAAGATAATTAAAAAATGGCTTCCATAGTACATTGACAGAGAATGGCCAGAAATTTAAGACAGAGTCAGAAGCAGATGTGAAACTAGAGATAACATTGCTGATGTCAGATGGATCTTAGTTGAAAGCAGAGAATATCAGAAAGATTTTCACTTTTTTGACTATGCGAAGGATTTTGGTTGTGTGGATCATGGCAAGTTATGGACAACACTGCAAAGGATGAGTATTCCAGAACACTTAATTGTGCTCATGAGGCATAGACCAAGAGACAGTTGTCAGAACAGAACAAGGGGGTACTGAATGGTTTAAAATCAGGAAAAGCTGTGTGCCAGGTTTGTATTCACCATACTTAGTCAATCTGTTTGCTGAGCAAAAAAGCTGAGAAATTGGGTTATATGAAGATCTCCATGGCATGGGGATTGAAGGAAGACTCAGTAACAACCTGTGATTTGCAGATGATACAACCTTGCTTGCTGGAAGTCAAGCGCATTTCAAAGCTTACAGGTGCAGATCAAAGACTTCAGTGTGATTTGCATCTCAGTGTGAAGAAAACAAAAGTCCTCACCACTGGACAAAAAATAACAGCATGATAAATGGATAAAAGATTACAGATGTCAAGACCTCATTTTGCTTAGATCCAGAATCAACACTCATGAAAGCAACAGTCAAGAAATCAGAGGACGTATTGCATTAGGTAAGTATGCTACACAAGACTCTTTAAAGTCTTCAAGAGCAAAGAAACCAGTTGGAGGACTGACAGAATATCTGACAGAAGTCATGGTATTTTCGATTGTATCACAAGCATGTGAAAGTTGGACAATGAGTAAGGAAGACGCAGAAGAATAAATGCATTTGTATTATGGTTTTGGAAAAGAACATTAAAATTACCATGGACTTCCAGAAGAGCAAACAAATGCTTTGAAGAAATGCAAGCCACAATACTCCTTTTAGAAGCCACGATAGCAAGACTTTGCCTATTTTACTTTGGCATATTATCAGGAGGGACCAGTCCCTAGAGAATGACATCCTGCTTGGTAAAGTGGGGGGTCAGCAAAAAAAGAGGAAAACCCCCAATGAGATGGATTAACACAGTGGCAGCAGCAATATATTCAGTCATAACAATAGTTGTGATGGTTTTGGAGGACTGGGCAATGCTTTGTTCTGTTGTGTATATGGTCGCTATGAATCAGAACTGCCTCAATGGTACCTAACAATAACATATCTATAAAAATACCTTGTAGGAATTTCAATAGAAATTGCATTAACCAAATTGGAAAGAACTAGTATTTACTATGTTGAATCTTCCAATCTATGAACATGGCTTGCAGCTCCGTTTATTTAGATCTTCCTTATCATTTTCAACATACAAGTCCTGTACATGTTATGCTATGTTTACATCTAAGGCTTTCCTTTTTTTTTTTTTTTTTTTTTTAGGAGTTATAGATGGCATTGTGTGGTAGTTAACATTCTGTGTCAACTTGACCAGGATTCTAAGCGGTAGAGCAGTTAAGATGTAGTAATCTCCCTTGGTGAGATCTACTATAATGCAATGAAATCCATGAAGTGATCTGCTATGAGCAGGCAAACAATCGAAAGGAAGTATCCTCAGAGCTGTGGTCTGCTTCCAATATATTGGACCCTCCGGCAAAGCTTGCTTGCTTTTTGGTAAGCCTGGATCTTGCATATGACCCCCAGTTATTTGGATTCAAGTTAGTGGCCTACTATATAGTCTGCCAATTTTGGAGTCATACTGCTGTTAGGTTTAGAGTGGAAAACGTGCTATGCATGAGCGAGAAGTGTCTTGTGCACTGGTCATGTGGCAGGTTTTCTTACTAAGTATAAATAAACAAGTGTGGTCAAATTGTATGTGAAAGGGTGATGAAGTAGATGGTTTTACAGGAGCAGAGAGGCAATGTTCATGTAACGCAGTTTAAGTGAGGACATTATAATGATTGCTAACATATTGTTAGACTTGGAATTTCTTTACTGCTGCCACCAAGCATTAAACAGTGTGCTAACACAGAATTTGAGAACCAATGAATAGCATCTCTCCCCTTTGTTTCCTGTGGGTTGAGAAGTCAGAGCAGTAAGTAAATTAACTCCGGGGAAAGCAATGATTTAAAAAAAAAAATTTTTTTTTTAAGTTTTCATTGTGAATTGAGTGAAAGTTTATAGGGCAGATCATCAGTTTTACATTCAACAAATCCTATACTTTGTTTCATTAAAATGACTGGAATCCCTTCCATGTACCATCAGTTAACAGTATTTCTCTCTATTTTAGCTCTTTTTAAAAAACAAAAACAAACACTCGGGCATATATAATAATTTACACCACCAAAGGGCACATTTTGCAAGCCTGCCTCCTGGTTGCCAGCTATTAGTCCCTCTCTTTCCATGAATCTAGAGTCCTCAGCTGCTCTCTCTCTCCATGTCCCTATCTCTGCCTCCACCTCTGGTGTCACTGCTGGATAAGGTTTCTCATTCCACTTGTGCTCTTCTCCCTTAATGGTCCTAAGTTCCCTTGTTTCTGGAAGGAAATGACTTCTTAATTAAATATGATTCAGTGCCTGTCTGCGAAAAATACTTAAGAACACTTTTTATTTACTTCTGGGCTCTTCACTTGTTCCAGAAACCCGAGGTTGTCTGAGAGCATGTATCAGATAACTGAAGGTTTAGGAAAATCATCTTCAGCATACAATTTCATATTTAACTTCACACAAAAGACTTGCATGTAACAAATTTTCATAATGTAAAATATCATGCTGCTGGTGCCATCAAATAGGTTCCAACTCATAGCAACCCTGTATAGGGTTTCTGAGGAGCAGTTGGTAAGTTTGAAATGCCAACCTGGCGGTTAGAAATCCAGTGCTTATCCTACCATGCCACACCAGTAATGACTATAAAAAAAACCTTTAAATATACTGGAGACAAATTAAAATTTTTACTATTATTAAATAAATTGCAAAATTCTTTATCATTTCAATTTCAGTTATGTTTCTAGAAGCATTTTTTATTAAATTTTCCAAAGAATGATCTGCTTGACCCTGTATATATTTAAAAAATTATAGCCAGTGATGAAATGAAATGCAGATGGGTCTCTTGTGATGCAATAGTGAAGAATTGTTATCAGGACTGATTGTGAGGGTTGGAAATGTAAAGGTGGACATTTTATAGCAAGGAGGGGAGTGATTAACTTTTCAGTCTAGGAGCGGAGGGCCCTGGGACCATCATGGAGAAGAACGGAGAGTGGGACCCTACCCAGAGAAGCAGTGATGCCTGAGATGGAGGCAGAGAAGATGACGTGAAGAGATGGAGTGGCTAGGGACTTGAGATCTAGAGAGGAAAAGGGGCTGTGTGCAGAGGACCATGGAGCGGGGGGCAGGCTTGCAGGGTACACCCTTTGGTTGGGTGATGATGCATGGATGTGATGGCATGGATGTGATGATGCATGGATGTGATGGCAATGAAACGATGTATGATAGAATGAATGTAAAACTAATATTCTCCCATGTAAACTATCACACAATTCACAATAAGACATTTATTAAAACAAAGAAAGAAAAGAAATCCTGTTTAAAAAAAAAAAAATTGTAGTCCAAAGGGACTGCTCTTCCGATGTGAGGTTTTCACTAGTTTCCACATTTTTTCTCAGCAAGAAGGCTTTAACAGCAAGGAGTCACATGATGAATTTTAACATGCTGCAAAATCTGGAAGCTCTGCTCTCTGCTTGCTGAACAAGCTGCAGGCATCTTGTATCCTGGAGTCCTGGTATGGTACTGTGAGTTAATGTGCCAGGCTTCAAAGCCATTTGGTTGGCAGTTCAAGCTCACCAGCCGCTCCTCAGAAAACCAATACAGAGTTGCTGTGGATCGGAGCCGACTTGATGGCACTTAACAACAACATCCTCAATCCTAGTGGTATTGTTACTGCACTCAGCTGCTTACTGAAGGGGGTTGAGTCTACCTCAGAAGAAAGACCAAGTGATTTACTCCTGAACAGTACCCATCTAAAATGCTATGACGTGCACTTCTACTCGGACATACATGGGGACACCATGAGTCAGAAGCAACTCAAAGTTGTTTTTTTTATCCTGTTATCTTTCAATACATGCTTTTGCCAATTTGAAATGAACCCTTATTTGAAACAAATATTAACTGTTTTTTGGTAAAAGGCCAATGCATCCCTGGCAATGTTTAAGGGTTAGAAAGATTTGGCACTGACTCTTTTTCAATTATCTTGAGGTCTCCAGATTTGTAAACTTTCCAAAAGATTTCTAATTTTCCAAAAGGCAGTCCATAGCCTAGTTTTTTAGGTAAGAAAAAATGCCACATATTAATAATTGTTGATGCTTTTCCTGATAACACCAAATTCATCAGTTCAGAAAGTGTCTCCCTTTTTTCTCTCACTTTTCTTGTGAACAAATCTCCTTTTAAATATCTTGAGGTGTGATTGATAGACGAGAATCTCAGAAACTGCATCATATGGGCTAACCTTTCTCTTATTTGTATGATTCTATGGAGCAGTGTCCCATCCCTTGGTCTACTCTATACTCTTGATTTCTGGGAGAGTGAAAACCCTCCACTCTAAAATGGTCTGTTCTTTTCTCATGATGGGTTGCTTCAAAACCAACATCCCCATCAGACATATGCTACCTTTTAACCCACACAGAGTCCTCTCCTCGCTGCTCTTCTGTTCTGAGGACATTCCCTAGGATTAGAAACAGTCTTCAACAATCACGTCCAGCAGTTGGATCCTTTAATTAACAGACTCCATTCAGAACCCTCTTCTCTAAAACTCACGTTAACCTCCAACTTTGTACTCCCTATAGAAGTCCTGGTGTGGTGTTGTGGGTTAATGCGCTGGACTCCAGTCACTTTGAACTGCAAGGTCGGTGGTTCAGGCTCACCCGCTGCTATCAGAAACCCTATACAGATTCACTATGGGTTGGAACTGACTTAACATTTAACAACAAGATGATGCCATAGGATAAAGCACTGGACCACAAGGTCGGCAGTTCAAGCCTGCAAGCTGGACCTTAGAAACCCTACACAGGGTTGCTATGAGCTGCAACCGACTTTATGGCATTTAATTACAACCTCTCCAATTAAGGAGTCCTTATGTGGTACTGCAAGATAAGCACTGAACTGCAAGGTCACTTTGAACTGCAAGGTCGGTGACTGAAAAGCATCAGTCCCTCCTTGGAAATCACTATAAAGGGTCGCTATGGGTTGGAACCAGGGCAATGGCACTTCACAAGACCATCTTCATCTAAAGAGTTCCAAATGTGGAATCTTAACATAGGTACGCTGTGCTAACCTCTGCCTCCTCCTCAGCTCCCCGAGGGATGTAGAGCAAAGCCAGCCTGCTACAGTCCACTGTATGTTTCTACCTCAGGATCCAAGGCCAGCATCTGGAGAAGACCCCAAGAAACAAATCACTTCTAATTCCTATCAGATAGGGTGGTTGTTCACTGCTATCCCATCGGTTTTGACTCAGCAATCCTATATAGGGTTTCCAAGGAGCGACTCCTGTGTGTGTGTGGGGGGGGGGGCGCTGTGGGTTAATGCGCCAGACTGCAAAGCTGTTTGAACGGCAAGGTCGGCAGTTCAAGCTCCCCAGCTGCTCCTCAGCAACCCTATGCAGGGTCGCTATGGGTCGGAACCGACTCGACGGTACTTAGCAACAACAACAAAGGAATGACTGGTAGGTTTGAACCACCACATATGATATTGGCTAGCAGTCCAGTGCTTATCCTATAGCGTCACATTAGAATTCCATGTCAGATAGGGAAGGGAGGCAGAACTTGCTCCGAATTTTGTCCCTCACCCTTCACATTAGCAACAACAGTAACAGTTTGAAGGGTCCGAAAAGCTTTGTAAGGGCCATGCTTTAATTATTAACGATAATTATTTAGGACTTTTACTTTATACTGTTCGTCATTCTTCCAGGTTTGAAATAGTGTGTCCAGTGGTGACTTGAATGTTGTTAAGATGCTTAACAAGTTGCAGTGGAACTTCCAGACTAACACAGACTAGGAAGAAAGACCTGGAGATTCTACTTCTGAAAATCAGCCAATAAAAATGCCATGGATCACAGCAGTTAGATCCTGTTGCACACGGTTTGCCATGGGTTAGGAGTCAACTTGACAGCAACTAACAACTCATACAGGAGCCAAACAGTTACAGTAAACCAGTCACTTCTGGCACTGCCATGTCACAGTGTGCCACTTGGTCACACTGTGGTGGCTGTGTGATGCTGTACCGGCAGGGTACACCACGGTGGACAGGGTTCCCTGGAGCTTCCAAACTAAGACAGACTAGGAAGAAGGAGTGACAGACCACTTCTGAATGGTTAATCACCGAAAACATAATCAACAGCAGCAGAGCAGCGACAGATCCATGAGCCCATCAGGTTGGAAGGCTCTCAAAATACAACTGTGGAAGAGCTGCCTCCTCAGAGCAGAGTTGGCCATAACACCTGGAAAGCAGCAAAGCTTTTGGGATCTTCATTTACCGATGGGACACGGCTCAAAATGACAAGATACAGCTGCAAACATCCATTAACAATCAGATTGTGGAATGTGCGAAGTATGAATCTAGGAAAATTGGAAGTTGTCAAAAGTGAAATGGAATGCATGAAGGTTGATATCCTAGGCATTCGTGAGCTGAAATGGACTGGCATTGGCCATTTTGAATCAGATAATCCTGGCTTACTAAGCTGGGGACCACAAATTGAAACACAATGACATGACATTCATCATTTTAAAACAACATTTCAAGGTGTATCTTGAAGTACAGTTCTGCCTGTAATAGAATAACATCCACATGCCAACATAGAAGACTAGTTAATACCACTATTATACAAATGTATGCAGCAACCACAAAAGCCAGTGATGATGAAATTGAAGATTCTACCAACTTCTTCAGTCTGAAATTCATCAAACATGCAATCAAGATGCATTGATAGTTACTGGTGATTGGAATATGAAAGTCGGAAACAAAGAGGAAGGATCCATAGTTGGAAAATATAGTCTTGGTTATAGAAATGGTGTTGGTGATTCCACGATAAGGACTTCTTCGTTGCAAATATCTTGTTAACAACATAAAGGGCGACCTCGCCGGACAGAATGACCAGGAATCAACTTGACAATATTAGTGGAGAGAATCCCAATATTATCAGCCAACACAAGGCCGGGGCAGACTACAGAACAGACCATCAACTTCTGAAGCTGAAGAAAATGTAAAACAAATCCACAAGAGCCAAAATATGTCCTTGAATATATCCCACATGAATTTAGAGACCACTTCAAGAACAGATTTCATGCATTAGACACTAATGACCGAAGAACATTAGTTCTGTGATCAAGAACGTCATACAAGAAAAAAAGACAAAGATCATTAAAAGGATAAAAAAGAAAGAAAGAAAGAAAAGGACAGAAGACTCTGAAACTTGCTCTTGAATACAGGGAAGCTAAAGAAAACGGAAGAAATCAGGCAGTAAAAAAGCCGAATAGAAAGTTTCAAAGGACCGCATGAGAAGACAAAATCAAGTAATACAATGAAATGTGCAGACACCTGGAGTTAGAAAACCAAAAGGAAAAACATGCTCAACATTTCTCACGCTTAGGGAACTGAAGAAAAAATTCAAGCCTCAACTTGCGGTATTGAAAGATTCTCTGGGCAAATTACTGACTGATGCAGAAAGCATCAAAAGAACATGGAAGAAGGAATACAGGGTTACTGTACCAAAAAGAAACAATCGATGTTCAACCATTTCAAAAGGGAGCATATGATAAAGAACCTATGGTACTGAAGAAAGCAGTCCAAGCTGCACTGAAGTCATTGGTGAAAAACAAGATTCCAGGAATTGCTGGAATACAAATAGAAATCTTTCAATAAAGTGATGCAGTGATGGAGACACTCACTCATCTATGCCAAGGAATTTGGAAGACAGCTACCTGGCCAGCGGATTGGAAGAGATCCATATTTGCGCCCATTCCAAAGAGAGGTGACTAAATGAAATGGGGAAACTATGGAACAATATCATTAATATCACATGCAAGTAAAATTCTGCTGAAGATAATTTAAAAAATGGTTACAACAGTACATTAACAGAGAACTGCCTGAAATTCAAGTCAGATTCATAAGAGGACTTGGAAGGAGGGCTATCATTGCTGATGTCAGATGGATCTTGGCTGAAAGCAGAGAATTCCAGAAAGATGTTTTCTTGCGCTTTATTAACTATGCAAAGGCTTTCGACTGTGTGGTGGATAATGACAAACTATGGATAGTATTGTGAATAATGGACTTAATTGTGCTCATGAGGAACCTATACACAGACCAAGAGGAAGTCGTTAGAACACAACAAGGGGACACTGAATGCTTTAAAATAAGAAAAGGTGTGTACCAGGGTTGTATTCTTTCACCATACTTCTTCCATCTGTATGCTGAGGAAATAATCCAAGAAGCTGGGTTATATGAAGAACATGGCTTGGAAGAAGGCTCATTAACAACCAGCCATATGCAGACAATACAACCTTGCTTGCTGGAAACATAAAGAAACTGAAAATCTTCACATCTAGACCAATAAATAACATTATGATGAATGGAATAAAGATTGAAGTTGTCAAAGACTTCATTTTGCTGGGATCCCCAACATTCTTGGCAGCAGCGGTCAAGAAATCAAATAATGGGGCTAGAGGAGAACAAACAAGATGGAGGGTCGGGTGGAAGTGCAGTGAGGCGCTCCGCCCGAACAACACAGAATACCCGACCAAGCAGGCTCAGGGCCTGGTCCCAGAACTCTGAACCACATAGAAAGGAATATTTAGAAGATTGGAAGACTTACAGCTGGGGGAATTTGTGGCAGAAGCAAGAAATCCATTGCTTCCTGGTTCAGGACACTCATCTGCTCCAGAAGCCGCCATCTTATGTGGGGCCAAGCGGGGGAAGGATCTGAGCAGCCACCTGACAGAACCGCTGAGATAAAGGTGTGGACATTCTTTCTTTTGGTATCTGTTCATTGGTCCTTTGCTGTCTGCGCACCTCCATTCTGGTGACTAGAGGGGTGTCTGAGCTAGTGGGCACCCCAGGCCCACTCTCTGAGGCACCCCAGCCCCACTCTTAGAGGGTTCTACTACGCATGTGCACAGATCTCCTTGAAATTTAAAGAGACAGTTTCCAATTAAAACCAAATGGCCACAGCCGGCCCTGAACTGTTTCTAAGTAGAAAAAAGGCCTGAATGGGGATTGTGGAGCGGGACAAGCAGATAAAAGAGGAAATAGGCCGAAAATTAAATCCTAAGTTACGTCAAAACGACCAACATTGGTATATTGAAATTTTTTAAGAAGAAGAGTGAAAAGAGAAGCCCATTTCCTGATCACATCTACCTGGAGGCAATCAGCAAGCATAAAAAATATCAAAAAAACCCCAACAACAACAAACAAAATACATACCCATCTAAGTATTAAGGCCACAGACACTTGAGTGGGATAGAAAGGAATGTTGGGAAACATGATTAGAGAAAACCTGTAAGCCCGCCTTCAGCCTATAACTTATTGGAATACCTAAAAGGGGTTCTACAACTTGCCCAGTGAAATAGGCCTCATGGAAAGCCTTTACAGAGTATAGGACCTTAGGGGGAATCCTGAGTCCCATCCACAACCTTATGAGGTGAGACATTCCCACTAGAAAGGATAAGCAGACTGGAACAGCTACAGTGACAGAAGATACATCTTCATAATGAACCTGACCTATACTCAGAGCAGTTGTTGTTGTTGTTGTTAAGTGCCGTCGAGTCGGTTCCGACCCATAGCGACCCTGTACAGGGTTTCCGAGGGTGTAAATCTTTACGGGAGTAGAAAGCCTCATCTTTCTCCCGCGGAGCAGCTGGTAGTTTCGAACCGCTGACCTTAAGGTTCGCAGCCCGATTCGTAACCACTACGCTACCAGAGCTCCTTATACTCAGAGCAGTAGTTACTCTAAATACCAACAGAGAGGGAAAGAGTCTTCAAATCAAATATCAATGCTATCCCCTCTGTACACAGGGAAGATGGGAACGGGCCACTTAGCTAGCTAAAATGAGGGGGCAATAAAGGCACAAAGTGACTGGCTTACAAGGTTTCAAGAGGGAGTTTAGTTTATGAGTATGGGGGGAACGAAAGAGTCCCCACTGAATAGCTGTTATCTTGTCTAGATGGGTCTGGTGAAAAGAGATGGGGATAAGATTCGTAAGATTCAGTAGTGAATAATTGTTATCATAACTAATCGTGACTGTCACAATTATAAAGGTAGAACTTTTGTAACAAAAAAAGAGGAGTGGTTAATCTTACAGTCCAGAAACAGAGGACCCTAGGACCATCAAGAAAGGAACGCACAAGCAGAATGCGGGACCTTATCCAGAGAAGCAGGAGTGCCAGAGGTGGAGGCAGAGATGGGGGCATGGAGAGGGGGAGTGGCTGAGGACTCTAGATTCATGGACTAAGAAGGGAGGGACTAAGAACTGGTGGCCAGGAGCAGACTTGCAGAATGTGCCCTTTGGAGATGTAAATTGTTATATATGCCTGAGTGGGTTTTTTTGGTTTGTTTGAAAAAAAGCTAAAGTGGATAGAGAGAAATACTGTCAAGTGATGGTACATGGAGGGGATTATAATCATTGTAATGAAACAAGGTGTATGATTTGTTGCATGTAAAACTGATGGTATGCCCTGTAAACTTTCACTCAATCAACAATAAAAACCTTTAATTAAAAAAAAATAAATCAAATAATGTATATAGCATTAGCAGATCTGCTGCATAAGATCTTGGTAAAGTCTTAAAGAGCAAATATGTCAATTGAAGGACTAAGGTGCTCCTGACCCAAGTCATGGTATTTTTAACTGCTTCATAAGCATGTGAAAGTTGGGACATTGATTAAGGAAGACCATAGAAGAATCGATGCACTTGAATCGTGGTGTTGGAGAAGAGTCTAATAGTCCCATTGACTTCCAGAATAACAAACAAATGTGTCTTGGAAGAAGTACAGCCAGAATGTTCTTTAGAAGTCAGAATGATGCGTCTTCACGTCTCATACTTCAGATACGTTATCAGGAGGGACCAGCCCCAGGAGAAAGGCATCATGCTAGGTAAAATGGAGGGTCAGTGAAAAAGATGAAGCCCCCTCCCAAGGAGGTGGATTGACACAGTGACAGCAACAATGGGCTTAAATGTTAACAAATGTGAGGCTGGCACAGGACTGGCCGCTGTTTCATTCTGTTGGGTGTGGTTTGCTATGAGTCAGAGTCGAATTGACATCATCTAACAACACCACCACATTCTGCAAAGGTGACCCACTATTTCTTTAGTTTACACGCTCCACCACCTCAGGCCTGTGCACAGTGAACGTTCCACACACCACCATGTCCAGGAAGCACGTCTTATTCGTTGAACCTGCCCTTGGCCTATTATCTTCCGTGCCTGGGACACAGCCAGTATTGGAATAGAGTGTCTGCAAAGGGAATATGTCTGGGGGCAGCCCAATCCAGATTCTGGAAGAAAGACACTGAGAAGGACCTTCAGCTGACACAGTGATCACCAGCAAAGGAGCCATGGAGGGAGCACAGGGAGCTGCAGAGTCAACATCATGCCTTCTTCTTGTCATCTGCTGTTGAGTAACCTCTGATGCATGGCAACCCCACAGATAAGAGGATTGTGCTATTGGACCAGGATCCACAAAGGTTTTCACTGGCTGATTTTTGGAAGTAGATTCCCAGGCCTTTCTTCCTTGTTTTAGTCTGGAAGTTGTACTAAAACCTGTCCATCATCATAGCAACACACAAACATCCCGACAGATGTGGTGGTGGCACAGGTGCAATGGCTGGGAAGCATGTGGTTTTGCTGCTATGTGACAGGATGTGGCTTTATTCACTTAGCACCAGCCTCCTCTAGTCGGGGACTACAGTGTTCAAAGGATATCACAACAGTGAGCAAGACAAAGCAGGTACTGGTTTGTTCATGGTAACACATTCTATGAAAGGCCCTTCAAAACAGGAAGAGAACAAGTTTGTTGAGTAAGTACCTGATGTGGGAGCGTTCTCCCCCATGATCAGTGTTTGGTAAGCACAGCTCATTGGCAGGGTACTCATTTTCAGGGACACTTCAAGCACAACTTCTCAAGCAGCCCCCCAAGGGAGATGAGACTCTCAGCAGTAGCTATTCCCAAGGTCCTTCTAATGTTCCTCTCTGAGATTATGATGTTTTCACGTGAACACTGTTTCCATGCTGTGTTGAAGGATTCCGAAGGAATGTAGATAGATGATGTACAAGGAAGCAACTTTTATTGATAGATTAAAGCACAGGATAGCAAGCAAGTATGATTTTTATTTATTTCAAATTATGAATTAAATTTTCAAGTGAATTCAACATAATCTGTCCATTTGCTTGTTTTCCACATTAAAGTTCTGTGTTTTAATACTAGGTGGCTGTAAATCACAAAATCTTTTCAAAACGAAGTGTCTTACCAACCATTCTACAAATTGTATTTTTCATGACCCATTCACCTTCAAAGATATGTTCACAAACTTTTGATTTACTGTTACAAGAGGGGAGAAACATTCATTGCAGCAGAATGCTATAGTTATTCAATCTCAAATTTATTAATCCCCTTATTTTATTGCAGTAAATCTGTACTTCTTTAGTATAAAGAGAAATCAAATGAAAATATACCCACAATCTTGGGTTAAGAAGTACACTGGGATATGGTGACCTAGAATATATGTACAGATTATAAACATATTTATAATTCATATGTACACACTGAAGGGTTACCTATTCATTATAAATAGTAGGTCATAACTTAGATTCTACAAAAATAACCAATTTGGGTAGGCACATGCAAACCATACACATAAAGTTATTTATAAAACACATCTCAATGCCTTTTTTTGCCTTTAAATATAAATTTTGCTAGTCAACAGCTAAATCATTTCAATGCAAAATGCAGACCCCAATGTGCCCCAATTGAAAGTATAAAACCTGACTATCCAAAACAGACCTGCTTCCAGTAGTGTCTATGGGAATGTCTAGATCATTCTGCCACATGTGAATGATAGGTACACATCCTATTTCCTCATATATTAGATGCCCCTCCCCTGTCCAGAGTAAAAACTTCCTTTCTTCTGTTTTGTTTGCTTGTCTGATTTTTGTTTTCTAAAATACTGCCAACAGTAGATATTTATTAAAATAGCATCATCGTGGCTTTTACAATCTCACCAAAAGGAAGGAAACGAAGCCTGCCATGGACTGCCCGGACACTGGTGTTCTAAGACCTGGAGCAAGGCTGATGGTTAGTTGCTAGCAGAGCCATCGGAGTGGGCAGCCAGCTGGGCAGCCACGAAGGGCTCATTCTGCTTCTGGTCCTCTTTCAGACCAGCTGCTTGGTCTGAGATGGAGGAGAAGGAGAGCTGATCATGCTCCAGTATGTGTAATTGGTCCTCGCCTTTGAACTTCTTCACGTAGAAGAGCTTTCTGAATTTTTTCAGCTCGCGGAGTTCACAGAAAGTTTCTAGAACCACCAGCATGGCAATGAGACCAAGGATCAGGTAACCTGCATAGGAAACATGACAGGGACTCAGCGTGACCTCACCATGGACAAATCATGTCCTATTGACTCTCAGTCTTCCTCTCCACACCCAGAAAACCGTGCTGATGAACACATTCTCAGCTTTCTGATATCTGTACTCACAAACCATGGTTCAAAATGGAATTACCCAGACATATAACAAGAATAGCATAATCTCTTATGAGCTGAGATTACTGAGAACTGCAGGCTGCAATTCTGAGGGAAAAAATAACAGCCAGGGCTGACAATGTACTGTTAAAGAAAGACATGTAACACTGTACTGGCCCAAATGTGATAACTTCTCTCTCTTTTTGTAGTAATTAAAAAAATAAATAAAATAAAACACACCATTCATTTTATTGTTGTGTGGTTGCTAAAAATATTCACAGAACCTATATGGATTCAATCATTTCTACCTGTTCAATTAATTGACAGTCTTTGAGTTGGGTAACTGTTCTCACCTTTCCTTTCTGAGTTGTTCCTTTCCCATCAATGTAAACCCCCTGCTCCCTAAACTTCCTAGCTAACTTTCTGAGTTATTGGCCACTTGATTCCATGTAAATAGTTCATCAAAAGAGACGATCTTTACTAAACTATTACTAGCTTGAAAAAGATTCCAGCACATACTAGGGTACTCAAAAAGGGCTTACCACTAGGGTTTCAGGTTGATTCCTAAAGAAATGCATTTAAACCTATCTCTAAAATCAGTACATGGCTGCAGACAAGTTTTCTCATTAGGGCACCTTCAGAGGAAAGGGCCAATCAGTACAGTGGCTTCTGAGGGGATCTGCTGGGCCAATTAAAATCAGTGCAGAGAGATCCATTCAGAAGGTTATGGAGACTGGTTCATTATTATTATTATTATTGTAAAGGGGTAAACTTGATAGATTTTCTCCAAGAACACAGGATGATCATGGGGGTTTATCATGAAAAAGTTTTAAGAAAACTGACAACTACATTAGTGAGAAAAAGACCAGTAATGTACTGAGGATTTCTGTTTTCCTATCACAACAATGTACTTGCTCAAATTTCAAGGGTAGCAAGGGCTGTCCTACAAAACTTTCACAGGGAAACCTTGTTCCTTCCACACTACAGCCCTGATCATGCCCCTTTGGACTTCTTTTGTTTTCCCAAACTCTAAGAATACTGAAACACGATTGTTGTTAAGTTGTTAAATGTCATCGAGTCGGATCCGACCCACAGTGACCATGTATAGGGTTTCCCAGGAGTGACTGATGAGCTTGAACCACTGACCTTTCAGTTGAAACGGCTCTGCAGTCTGGCGCATTAACCCACAGCGCCACACCCCTCAAACATGGCGAAACTGCCATTTTGACATGGTGTGAATCAAGAGCATAGAATTCTTTGGAGAAATGGTAAAGAAATGGAAATATTGCCTTCGGAAGTTTAGACTAGATGAAGGATACGTCAAGAAGGAATCACTTCACATTTTGACACTTTTGTTGAATAAAGGGAGCTCCGCTTTAGTGTCAGTACTTTTTGACTGACCCTTGCATTTCTGGTTTAAGGGTTAAGGCTTACAGATTTTCTGGAAGCACGAGTTTCAGGGTTCATCCAGCTTTGGTGACTTTTCCACCCCTCACCCATAATCAGTGACATTCAATTAGTGAGTGGTATTTTAGGAAAGTTTTCGATTTCTCATGAGCTGCTCAGAAAAATGAGGTCAGCTGCTAATCTAAATGTTGGAGGTTCACGGTCCAACTAAAGGGACCTTAGAAGAAAGGTTTCATGGTCTACTTCAAAAACATCGGCCACTGAAAACCCTGTGGGGCATACTTCGGTCGTGAAGCAAATGGAGCACTGTGAGTAGTGTTGGACTTGGGAGCAACTGGTATTCAGAACCAAGCTTTCCACCTTTATAAATACTTTGATAATTATTCCTACTGGAGAACAGAGTTCTGGTGTGGTGCTGTAGGATAAGCACTGGACTGCTAACCACAAGGTCAGAGGTTCAAACCCACCAGTCGTTCTTCGAAAACCCTATACAGTGTTGACATGAGTCAAAATCGACTCAACAGCACTTAGCAACAACAGGAACAACAAGTACAGAGAACAGACGCAAATACTGTTGACTGATGATGCACAGAAGGGATTGTAATCATTGCATTGAAACAATGAGTGTAAAACTGATGTTCTCCCATGTAAACTATCACTCAGTTCACAATAAAAACTTGAAAAAACAAACAAACAAACCAATAACCAAGAAAAGGAAATTTGCTAAGTAATAGGAATGACAGTTTAAGTTAAATAAAAATTTCTTCCATTAAGAATTGGCAAAGAAATTAGACAGGTCTTTGTGTGGTTGTTGACAATTCCACCTAAATCCAGAGGCAAACTCTAACTCCCCATTATGTGCCATCACGTTTGTGGCACATGACCCAACAGAGTCACTGCTGGTTCCCTACTCTTAAGATAAACATTAACTGTTGGCTCAGGGTTTATACCTTAGAACTTCTGGATAATGGGCTGAGCCGCAAGGTTGGCAGTTCATGCTCATCAGTGGCTCCTCAGAAACCCAATATCGGGTCACTATGGGTCGGAACTGACCTGAAGGCACTTAACAACAACAAAGGCAATTTTATATTCATTTTACATAAATTTACATTCGTTCTGGTATTTTAAAAATCATTTTCTGAAAAAAAAAAAAATGTATTCGTCATGAAAAGGAACAGAAGAAAGTGAAATTGAAAACGCTAAAAATAACACAAATCCAATGTCATGTCCGAGTAGTAAAATGTGTGATGAAGAGCTTGGAAACCCCCCGAATTACGTAAGGAAGACAGGCAGGATGATGAAAATAAAGAAGTTGAGTAGCTCAAGAATGTAACGTGACGTAAGAAAGTTCTAGCACCCATCCGTCGGGTTTGGCAATTAAGTTCTGATAATCAGACATTACATGAGAATGTGCTCTCTCTTATTTTAGAAGCAGCAGCGACATTGTAACACTGACTAAGAAATTCTCTCATTTGCCCCTATACATTATTTAGTCAAGCTCTTAAGTGATGGCAAAAACATCAATGAAATTTTAGGCACGAACTGCAGAATTTTATTCTACTCACATATCAATACATCTTTGGAACATTCAATTCAATTGGTAGATACTTGCGTTCTTAATACCATAGGGCAAATTAGCTTTATGTAAATTCCCTTAAAAGTTGATCATATTATTTGTAACAACTGATGAAATACTAGTCCAAGATTTATTATTACATGAAAAACTGAGAAATTAACATTAGGCAGACTTATGAGAAGATAATTTACAAATCAGAAAAGTAAAGAGAGTAAGTATATTTACAGAAAGCGTTCAACTTTAATAAGCCTTTAAAGCATGGAAAACAAAAATAAGGATGTGACATTTTGCCTATTTTGTGAAAAGAACATTAAGTGAATGCTTACTGCGGAATCAAATTCACAAAAATTATCTCTAATGTTACTGGCCAACACCACTGCAGGAGTGCTGAGAGAGAGAGTTACACCATAGAATGCAGGTAGCATTGGCTACAAATACCACCATTAGAAAAGCACTGTGTCATAAACGGGTGTGTCTTCTTGGGGACATCAACTTCTTGCAAAACTAAAAAAAGTGGAAATAATATAACCAGAGAATGATATTCACTGCAGTGTTGTTTGGACTCCTGGTGTGAGGATCAGCACCTGGACTACAAAACACAAGATTAGCAATTCAAATCCACCAGCTGCTCCTTGGAAACTCTATAGAGGGTCTCTATGAACCAGAACGGACTGGACAGCACTTAAAAACCAGCAGCACCACAGGGGGTTTATAATACCCTCAAATTAGATGCAGCCTAGAAGAGAGGGCTTCAAAAAATTTGTGAGAAAATCACATTATCTTTTCATTCCAATATTTCATGAACTTTCTAAAGCTCTCCTTTATAGTCAACAACAGAGGCATGATTACGTTAATGTCTGCTCATTTGCCGAAACACTATGTAGACATTGTAACGATTACAATGATAATCGTGACAAGAAGAGAAAACATGAAATCATCGTTATAACCAACCACTTGGCAAATATTTACTGAGGGTGTATTGTTAGAGGAAGACCCCCAGCGAGATGGATTGTCCAAGTGGCAGCATCGATGGACTCAAGCCTGGCAGCGGTAGCGAAGTTGGCCCAGGATTAGGCAGTGTTTTATTCTGCTGTGCATAAGGTCACTATGGGTCGGCACCGACTCGATGGCACCTAACAACAACAACAATCCTAGTCAGTAAAAAGCATAGGGGATTTATGAATGAAGCTTTTACTCTGCATGAGCCTACCATTTAAGGAAAATATTCAAATATACAGAGTTCAATTAAGAGTTTGATAGGATAAATTAAGTTTGCAAGGCAGGGCCAGACGACTGTCTGGGTTGTCTGCTTGGTCTCTTAGAAGAAATGAAATGAGCTGAGTCTTGAAAAACTCTTGAGAAGACAAATGAAAACTGTATGTACATTTTAACTGTGATTCTATGTATCTACAAAAGGACAGAAATGGGGCACATAAAAATGAGTTTCTTAAAGATGAATTACTCTTCTCAATTTCACAAAATCCTACTTAATTTAAAATAAAAATGTTTACAAAGTAGAAATCACTGGCTTTTTAAATTTTAATGCCTATTTTCCACATATAAAATTCAGGAAACAGTTGACATACTCAGTGTTTCTGAAAAAGAACCAGATGGGCATAAGAAATCAGCAATGTTTTAAGATTTTTCTGGCAAATTAAAGACCATGATTGATAATAACAGGCTAGCTACATCCTAGTTTGAGCTTTCCTGAGCTTAAAAATACTCGAATTCTTAATACCAAAGGGCAAATTAGCTATATGTAAATTCCCTTAGAAGTTGATCATATTATTTGTAACAACTGATGAAATACGATTTCAAGATTTATTATTATATGAAAAACTGAGACATTAACATTAAGCAGATTTATAAGAACATGACTGATAATCATGTTCATGATTATTTCATGAAATAATCCCGTCAGGTTAGAGCTTGGAATGGCAACATCAGGACCCTTGATACTCACATGTGATTCCAAACTTATAGAGTGCTCTGAATCTTTGATTGCTGCCTTCTCCAGGAACATAATCCCCTAGGCCAATGGTGCTCAAGGAAATGAAACAAAAATAAAAGGATTCCAGGAAGTTCCAATCAGTCTCCAGGACAGAGAATACAGCTGCCGGGATGAAGAAGAACAAGGACATGGTGACAGATCCGAGGATAAGCGCGTGCACGAGTGACACGGTGTTCTTGGAGAATCCCCAGCGGGTGTGGAAGTAGAAAACAGGCCTGTGAGTGACGTAGAGGGTGATGCGCTGGACCACTGCCGTCAGGAACAGGAGGGTGAAAGGGATCCCAATGACAGAGTATACGAGGCAGAAGGCCTTACCCCCATCTGACAAGGGCACCGTGTGGCCGTAACCTACAGAGAGAAAACAGCAAATGAGGTGAAGAAGAGAAAATGAACTGTCCATGGCATCATGTCCCCCACCTCCCCCACTGTCCTCAGACTGAGGAAAAGAGTGAGCCTTCAGAGGGAGAGCCTTTCAAGACTCTGGCAGAATGGTCATGCCAGTAAAATCCAATCACAGATGCCATACACTGGGGACGAACACCACTCTTTAAAAAACTTACCGGCTCTTTCCAACGCATCAGAATCTGGCCTTGGAATCATGGTCAGACTGAGACAGAAGTTCAGTGCATGCTATGGAGCTGAGGCCCTCAGCAATAGGAAACCAACAGGAAAACACTTCACACGAGACACCGACTTTGCCAAGATGGACCTACCCCACAATCCTCCACCCAAGATCTTTATTAGTTTCCAAATGCCAGTCAATATTTAATATTCTCGCAGGAGTAGCTGGCAAACAGGGGTGTGTGCACAGAGCTGAGCAGAGAGGGCATGATGGGGGTGAGGGTGGGGCAAAGTCAATTAAGATACAGACACACAGAAACGAGGAAGAGATACGAAGATTAAAGTATACCAAAGCACAGCAGTGAGTCCTGCTTGAAAAACATTTTGCCCAATTACATGGTTAAATGGAACATTCAGAAACTTGCATAGATTTTTTTCCCTTGTCATTTCAGTATGTTCAAAGAAGTCATAAATTCCACAAAACATACATTTTAAAAAAGCATTAGATCAAGCATATTGTCCATTTCACTTTCTACTAGGTTTGAGTAGAATCAAATCAAACAGAGCAGGACTCTTCATCCAAGAGAACCCAGCTGAATGGACTACTGTTAAATTTTCACTCGAACTTCATTCTAAAGAGGTTAATATGTCTGAACAAGTCACTTCAGAAAAAAAAATGAATGAAATGAATTGCTCTGAAATTAGATTCTGAAAACACTTTATATATACAATTAAAATTGTAAGATGGTTCTAAAATCAGACCTCTAAAAATGTATCTGTAGTTATTAAAATGTGAGGCACTTGAGGCCTTGTTCTTAACCTACCATCCCAGATTGTACAGTGTTTACCAGTAAGCTACAGCAGTCCCAGGAAGCCTTTGAAATCACATGCAAAACTGTACATTTTTCTGCAGCGAGATTCCAGAGCATAGAGCCTCAAAAGATGTTGTTGTTAAGTGCTGTTAAGTTGGTCCCAACTCACAGTGACCCTGTATAGGGTTTCTGAGGCTATAAATATTTGCCAGATCAGATAGTTTCATCTTTCTCTCGTGGAGTGACTGATGGGCTTGAATCTTGTTTAGCAGTCCAGTGCTTATCCAACTGAACCACAGCACTTAAAAGTAGTCCATGTCTGAAGCTGGTTAAGGACTACTGTTTTAAGCTTAATCTCCTAAATTCATCTGGTTCCCATTCCCCAACTGCTCCTGAAATGCTTTAGCCAAGTTACGGCATGGTATTTAAAGAGGGAAATGGATACATGGCTGTACTCAGAGCATAGCATGGTAGGTGTTGAAAGTACGTCAAATAATGGCGATGAAACAAGGAAGTGGGGAAACGTTTAATGCTTTGATTTAAGGGAAAAGTGTGAGACAGGATTCAGACCTGTTCTGAGTAGACAGCCCTTTCTAAAAATCACAGTGCTCAAGAGGAGTTACATCTTAGGTAGGCATTTGGAAAAGATGTTCTGATGATGAGGATTCTCTCAAAATACATAGAATTTGAAAGGGGAACTTTATGTCATTATAAAAAAGCAATTCGATTCCCACATAATTGATGGTCCCAAACAGAATGGGAGACAAATGTGGAACAAAACTCAAATTTGTATGAAAGACTAGACTTAACTGGACTGGCAGAGACTAGAGGAGCCCCCGAGACTATCACCCTGGGGTAGATACCCTTAAAACTTGGCATTCAAACCAGTCCTGGAGGTCACCAAGCACTCAAAAGACAAAGTGGCTCGGCTCATGAACAACTACTCTCCCCTGGGAGTGCTAAATGAGACCTCGTGGTCAACAGTTACCTGACACCAAAGATGAGAAGGTAAGAGGGAACAAGGAGACGAGATGAATGGAAAGAGAACCATCAGAATGGAGCTAACGAGAACGCGGACAAACCATGAACAGTGCAACCCACGGCACTGAATAATATGTGTACACTGTATGCTGTTGTTGGTAAGTGCCACTGAGTTGCTTCCAACTCATAGTAACCCTGAAGAGGGTTTCCGGAGTGTAGTTGGCAGCTCCAGTGTATCTTGTTAAATGCCGTTGAGTTGGTTCCAACCCACAGCAACCCTGTAGACATTGTTAAAGGAGAACCTAATTTGCTGAGTAAACTTCCGCCAAAACACAGAATTAGTTTTTTAAAGGCCATTACAAAATTACTTGCCAACTTAGTTAAGAAGAAACTTCTAGAGCTCACGCTGACAGGACTAGAGAGTCAAGCAGAGGCTACATGAAACGGAACCGTCCTCTAATGGGGAATTTGTAGACAAACATGTGATTAGCTGAATCAACCAGACTAAGTAAGAAACGAGTTCATGATTTTACTAAGGTTTTCTGGCAGCATTCATAAGCAATTCGCTTTACTGAAAGTGTAACACACAGTCCATCTACTGTCCCATCTGTCCCAACAAACGATATGACTTGGCTTCTAGTTGGAAAGAAAACAAATACACTTCTAGTTCTAAAGTAGCTGATGGTACATTTTTTACTTTCAATCTACGGCAGTTCTTTTTATTAGAAAAAGAGTTAGGAAGCTAACCAAATCTCCATGTACTGGAATGCTATCTTCTAGCACTGGCAATATAGACTATGAAACTATAAGACTTCTCTCTGTGGGGATGCATTTTGTGCTAGGACTATGTTCCCACTAAGGTACATCAGAATCACTGTAATCACAGAGACTGTACAGAAAAATCAGCCACTGAAAAGATCTGTGTGCTAATAATGATTCTTAATCTCACAGTGATTACTTAATCCCTTAATGCTGCTGATTACAAAAATAGCTTTGATTAGTGGAAAATAAAATGTAAACTTCATATCTCATGAGCAACCTCCACGCTCTTGGGAGGATAGGCCATACTGGGAAAACCACCCTTAGCACAGGCTACCTAGCTGCTCTTTCGCAACAGCTTAATGCACCAGATGGAAACCTATTATACTATTGAATTTTCATGAAGTACTGAACAATTCACTAGAGTTCTGTCCATGGAACTCTCCGATGAATCATGGAGCACAACTCATAGCTTTCAATTTCACAATCGTATTAAAATCCATTATGAAACTTGAAGAATTTAGCAAAATGTTAACAAGCCTGGCATATGTGCTATTCTCTAGATTTTGGGGCCCAAATTGAATATCACAAAGATTATTCAAACAGCCAACTTCACAAATTTAGCTAGAATCCTGTGATGAAATGCTCACAAACACATACTCTCATAATCTAGCCTTTATTCCCTAACTGTTGGGTTTTCTGTTTAGACTTTTCACCCAGTGGGCATGTAGGAGAAGGTGTCTGATGGGATAGCTGTATTGGTAACAGCGTACCATGAAATCGGGTTTCCTGCTTGGTTATACTTTAATTATTACAGCTCTGACTCTGTGCTAGAACACCCACGATCTGGGCCTTCTGGTTTACTGGTATTTAAGTCCTCTTCAGGCAGCGATTCGTTCTGCTGTGCATAAGGTCGCTATGAGTCGGCACCGACTCGATGGCACCTAACAACAACAACAACAATGAAGTCCAAGACAGATAACCTCTGCGGTCTGCACTTCCCTACATTACAACAAGTGGTAACTCCTAGCATGTACCAGAAGTCTTTGAGAAAGGCAAAGCTCACCATGGACTCCGGGTAACTCTATGCGTAATATACACCATTTAGCAGACAGGAAACAGCATATTCATTCTCTATTGAGTTAACTTGATGCATGCTAACAACAACAACAACAAAAAAAGAGTCTTAGATTCTGAAATCAATCCTATCAGAGATGTTAATTTGAGAAAATAGGTTGCCATGATTCTTATTCTGTAAAACTAACTTTAATTTGCAGTTGTGAACTTTAATTTATTCTTTCTCTTTCCCTTTCGACTATATGCTCACTGAGAGGAGGCCATGTCCTCCTCTACTTTGTATCCCTCCAGGCTCCCTCAGTCCTATCGACAAAGCAGAGAGGGTAAACACATGACAGATTCCGCCAATATTTGCTATGGCAGAAATGAGCTCACAACACAACAATGAATAACCTTCAGGCCATGTCAGGTGAGGTAAGGGTTTTCTCCCCATTTAAATCTTAGCCTTTGTTTGACATATAGTCATCTCTTTTTTTGTTGCTAAGTTTTTACTGTGAATTGAGTGATAGTTTACATGGGAGAATATTGGTCTTACATTCATCTTTTCATTGCACTGATTACAATCTCCTCCGTGCATCATCATTCAACAGTATTTGATTCTATTTCCTCTGTTTTATTTGGGGGGAAGGGAGGGAGGACACTCAGGAATATATAATCACTTGAACCACCAAAGGGCACATTCTGTAAGCCTGTCTTCTGGCTACCAGCACACAGCCTTTCTCTTTCCATGAATCTAGAGTCCTCAGCTGTTCTTTCTCTCTCCATGTCCTCATCTCTGCCTCCATTTCTGGTGTCACTGCTTTTCTGGATAGGGTCCCACATTCCGCCTGTGCCCTTCTCCCTTGAAGTTCTATGGCCCTTTGTTCTTGGACTATAAGATTAATACTCCCCCCTTTTTGTTACAAAACTTCTACATTTACAGTTGTGACAGTCACAATTAATCATGACAACAATTATTCACTATTGAATCATAAGAATCTTATCTCCATCTCCTTTAATCCAGTCACTTTGTGCCTTATTGCCCCCTCATTTTAGGTAATCAATGTCTAACTTGCCCATCCCTTCAACCCTGTGTACAGAGGGGATGGGAATGATCCTTGTTGTGAAGATTCCTTCCCTCTTGGTTGGTATTTTGAGCTACTACATCCATTAAGTATAGGTCAAGTTCATCAAATTGTAGTAATTTACACTTGTTTCCTGTATCAAAAATTGTTGTTGTTGTTTTTTTTTTTTTTTTTTCCTCTAGTTGAGTTCTGATCATCAAGTCATCAAGGCTAGGTCAAATGGGTACTATCTACAAATTTGGGTGTTCTTCTGTGTCTCCCCTCACTTCATGTCAGCTGGAGGCTTCACTCTCAGCTCTAGCCCTCCATGGCTATGTCCTTGTCCATGGGCTCAGGAGTCCCCAGGTCTTACCACACTTTGGACCAACCAGCCCTTCCTCTTCTCTCTCATCTCCAGGTTGATGGGAGTCTATGGAATGTGGTCAAACTCAACCCATCTCTTTCTTGCTACCTTTCCCCCTCTTCCACTCACCAGTAGATGAATGTGGCCACCAGCAAGCTTACATGCCTTCTTATGTGTTCCCTTGGAGTTTTATTGATAGAGGGGGGTTTAATCCTAAAGAGACTTGATTGCTTGCCTTAATGGCTCCCTGATGAACAACTTGCTTGTTCTTGTAGTAGCCATTCAGACTGCCATTTTTGTTTTGGATTTTTCCTGCTGATCTTTCTTTCGAGAAGTATCTTCTGTTCCTCTAGCTGTTCCAGGCTGCTCTGTTCGTCCTTTCAAGTGGGAATGGTCTACCTCAAAAGGTTCTGAATCTGGCTCAGGATTCCACCTAAGGTCCTATATACTAAAACTCTCCACAAGAAGGCTATGAAATTATATTCTTGTCCCACCAGACTGTTACCTTGTGGATAGCCTGCCATGCCCAGTTGAAACTTCACCCTTTGCAAAAGGTGCCAGTGTTACAGCTCTGGCATTCAAAGTGCATTCATGGCTCACAGCTCAGCCTAAAACATTTTTTAAAAGGGAATACGAAAGCTTGTTGAGAGGACAAAGTATACTGAAAAGCAAGGAGATTATGTTGAAAAATGATGTATTAGGTCTTTTCTAAAAGTTAATTAAAATAAATTCTATAACCAGAGTGCAGATAATTTTTGACTCATCCTCATATGTGAAAAAAAGTAAAAAAGTGTTAACTACTCTGGTTCTAGTTTATACATGCATGGGTTTATTCCAAATGAAATCTGTTTAAACGTGTCTCTGTGATCAGCGAATAGCTGCAGACAAGTTTCCTCAGTGATATGCTTATCTTAGGATCATTAGGGTGTGTTCAAAGAAGGGTCTAATAAAAACTGACTTTTAAGGGCATGATCTGCTGGACCAGTTTAATTCAAGAAAGAGGGGTCAGCTCAGAAGGTTATGGCAACTGTTTTTTAGGATTCCAAAGGGATAGGCTTGATAGATTTTCTCGAAGGACATATGATGATCATTGAGGCTTACTAGGAAGGTTTTTAAAAATTGAAAACTGCACTGTTGTTAATTGCCGTCGAGTCGGTTCCGACCCATAGTGACCCTGTATAGGGTTTCCGAGGAGCAGGTGGTGAGCTTGAACTGCCAACCTTGCAGTTCAAATGGCTTTGCGGTCTGGCGTATTAACCCACAGCGCCACACCAGGAAAACTGCATTAGTGAGAAAAAACTCTGGGATAGTCTTGCTAAGGACTGTTTTACTATCACAACTCTTTCTTTAAGGATAGTTAGTCCTGTCCTGGTGTGGTACTGTGGGTTAATGCACTGGACTGCAAAGTCAGTGTGAACCGTAAGTTTGGCAGTTCAAGCTCACCAACCACTCCTCAGAAACCCTATACAGGGTTGCTATGGGTTGGACCCAACTCGACGGCACTTAACAACAACAACAACAACAAAGTCTGTCCTATTGAGAATCTCACTGGAAACGTCACCCCAGGGCAGGACTAACTATGCTAATAAGCCCTAACGATCATCTTGCTCTGTAAACTTTCACTGAAAACAATAAAATATTATTTTTAAGAAACAAAAACATTCTGTATTTTATAGAAAAATACAGCTATATCTTGTTTTGATCATAAATAGTACGCTACATGTATTCTCTTACAACTGTTTTGATTTCACAATATATCTTGGAGATGGTTCTACAGTAAATCTTGAAGATCTATTTACCCTGTTCTTTATTTTTTTGTTTCTTAAAAAAAAAAAAAAAATCGTTTATTGTTTTCAGTGAAAGTTTACACAGCAACTTAGGTTCCCATTTGACAATTTCTATGCAGTCTGTTTGGTGAGATTACATTTTTCACAATGTGTCAACAATTCTCTTTTATTATGTTCTGGTTATTCCATTGCCATTACTTTAGTTTTCTTGCTGCGCTCACCCTCGGCTCTGCCCCCACCCCCACTTCTGCAGCCATTCACATTCATCTTTCTCCCATGGCACCACTGGTAGCTTCAAACTGCTGACCCTGAGGTTAGCAGCCTGATTCGTAACCACCACGCTACCAGAGCTGCAATTCATAGAGATCCTATATATAGGGTATAGGGTTTCTGAGGAGTGGCGGTGAACGTGAACCACCGACCTTGCAGTCCAGTGCATTATCCCGCAGCTCTACAACAGGACTCCATCATAGTATTATTTAATCATCTCCTGACTGAGGAGCATTTCCTGTTGTTGTTGTTGTTGTTAAGCACCGTGGAGTCGGTTCCAACTCATAGTGACCCTGCACAGGGTTTCCAAAGCTGTAAATCTTTATGGGAGTAGAACGCCTCCTCTTTCTCCCACGGAACCACTAGTAGTTTCAAACTGCCGACCTTGAGGTTAGCAGCCCGATTCGTAACCACTACCCTACCAGAGGAGCACTTAGGTGTGAACAATTGTCCACTATGTTATATACTACAGGAGATCAGACACTCCCCTTGGCCTTGTGAAGGGCACACGTTTCAGCTCAAAGCGGAGCTGATTAGCCTCTAAGGCCCTGACAATCCACTGGGTCACCAGCAGAGACAATTCCAGGGGATCAAACGCAGTTCCTGGGTGTTGTGTGTCCAAACAGCACTCGCCACCTGGCACAGGTGTGGTGTTACGATTTCCAGGTATACATTGGCCTCTTGCCCTGACTTGACTCCCAGTTTCCAAATAGGTTTTCATATCTTCCTCAAGCCTTCTTCCTTCAGCCTGCTCACCTTTGTTCATGCGCACGGTCTTGCTTACTTAAATAAGCTCTTGCTGACAAGTCTACCATTTCTCTCCCGGCTGCCTGGGAATCACCACACAATCTTAAACACACAAAAAACGAAGTCGTTATTCTGATGATCCTGATTCAGCATGTAGTCTCCATTGTTTTCTTCCTACTTAGTGATCATTTGTCCGAAATACCCAAGCAAAATAAGCAGCTTTCTAATTTTATTTTGAAGCAGACAATTCGGCCAATAATGGGGATTTTTCTTTTTTATGAGTATTCCCGCCCCCCACCCCCCACTTTTGTAACTCTATAAAACAGGAGCCCTGGTATGGTGCTGTGGGCTAATGCACTGGACTGCAAAGTCAGTTTGAAACACGAGGTTTACGGTTCAAGCTCACCAGCTGCTCCTTGGAAACCCTATAAAGGGTTGCTATGGGTTGGAACTGACTCAATGGCACTTAACAACAGCAATAAAACATGCGTTCATTTTACTACTAAAACTAGCAGTTGTTAAGTGCTGTCGAGTCTATTCTGACCCATAGCAACCCTGTATAGGGTTTCCTTTCCAATGAGCAGCTGGTGAGCTTGAACCACAGACCTTGCAGTTCAAATGGCTTTGTAGTCTGATGCATTAGCCCACAGCGCCACACCAGGACTCCAGTGCTATGTAACTCTAATGGGACCCTGTTGTTTCATTTCTACACATTTTCTTTCTCTACCTTTAAATTAGAAATAATGATGTTTTTGTTGTTGTTAAATGCCATCGAGTCAGTTCTAACCCATACGGACCCTGTATAGGGTTTCCAAGGAGCAGCTGGTGAGCTTGAACGGCCAAATTTGCTGTTCAAACCGACTTTGCAGTCCCGTGCATTAACCCACAGCGCCACACGAGGACTCCAAAATAATATCACTGCTTATTATTTTAACTTCTCAAATTTCCCGAACGATATTTTTAGCTCTAGAATTCAAATTATAGTGATTTTTGTTCTCTTTTCTCATTTTGGAAATGCTTCTCAATCTACTATAACATGTATTTCTACGTGCTTTCCTACACTAGCCTCTACATAGCTTCTTGTAAGTCAAGAACAAGTTATCATGCCTTGCTTCATTAGATGAAATCTGGACAACAGCATGTTGAGTAAGTTTTTCCAAATTCCTCCTACTATATCCTCCTCCCTTTGAGTTGGTGAGGGAGCCTGCCAGGCAGCCCTGATTCCTACACACCATCTTCTCCTGCAAGGGACAAGTTTGTCAGAGTACGAAAAGGACTGCTTAGTAAAAATTGCAGGAAGGTAACAGTTGTTGTTAAGTGCCATCAAGTCAATTCCGACCCATAGCAACCCTGTATAGGGTTTCCAAGGTGCAGCTGGGGAGCTTGAACTGCCAACCTTGAGGTTCAAACGACTTTGCAGTCTGACACATTAACTCACAGCATCACCCTAGGACTCTGGAAGGTAACATATACTGCATAATGCTGTTTTCGTTAAGTGGTGTCACGTCAGTTTCGACTCATAGCAACCCTGTCTGTATAGGATTTCTGAGGAACAGCTGGTGAGCTTGAACTGCCAACTTCGTAGTTCAAATGACTTTTCAGTCCAGCACATTAACCCAAAGCACCACACCAGGACTCCAAAATAAACTTACCCTCATTTAAAAGCAGCTACACTACATCATATTCACACAAAAAAAACAACAAATGAAATGGGTTTCTTATTCTTAGTACAAGGGAATGCAGTGGCTCCACACAGTAAGCATCGGACTGCTAACTAACAAGGTTCGAACCCACAAGTCGGTCCGCGGGGGTTTCTACTCCTGTGAAGATTAAAAGCCTAGGAAACCATATATAGGGTCGCTATGAGTTGGAACCGACTTAAGGACACTTATCAACAACATTAACACCTAGCTGTATCTCTTATAAGTTTTTCCTTTAATGCACTGAGTCTGTACAGTTTTATCTAACCTCAAGGTCAGTAGTTCAAATTACCAGCCGTTCCATTCTGCTCCCATAAAGATTTACAGCCTCAGAAGTCCTGTGCAGGGTCACTATGAGTTGGAACCGACTCCACGGTACTTAACAACAACAACTATCTGGAGTCCTGGTGTGGCACTGTGGGCTAATGTGTCAGAATGCAAAGTTGTTTGAACTGCAAGGTCAGTGGTTCAAGCTCACCAGCTGCTCCTTGGAAACCCTATACAGGGTCGCTATGGGTCGGAATCAACTCAATAACACTCAACAACAACAACATTACAATATCTGTGCTGAGAGTACAACACCCTTTTACTTCTTTAAGTATCTGGCAAGAAGTCTCTGGGTGTGCTAACAGAAAAGGTGAAACTAAGTCTACCAAGAAAATCCTGGAGTTCTTTCTGGTGTGGTGTTGGAGGATAAGCACTCAATCCCAAGGTCAGCTGAACTGCAAGGTAGTAGTTCAAACCCACCAATTGCTCCTTGGAAACCCTATACAGGATTGCTATGAGTCGGAACTGACTAGAAGTCACTTAACACCAACAAGAAAATCCTGGAGGTCTACTTGTAAAATATCAAGCACTGAAAACCTTATCTGGAGCACAGTTCTGCTCTGGCACACACTGAGTCACAGTGACTGAGTCAACTTAGTGGAAATGCTTTTTTCCTTGTAAAATATCTGGAAGTACTGACAAAGCTTTCCTTCTCGAAGATCTCACACGTTCTAGCTCTTGGTTATGGACACTGTATAAGCCTCTTCAGAAACAAGCCTTGGTAGGACAACTTCCACAAGTAAAGACTCATTTTTCAGCCATGGTTCCAGAATAAAGAACCTAAACAGAACCTATGGACCCAGGAAGAACACGTGACTTGCTATTCTAAGCCACTGGGTGCTGTACTATGCAACAGCACCTAACAAGAACTTAACATGGTACACCTCTGGAAAATAATATAAAGAAGTTGGGAGGTGAGTGGGATAGATGGAATAAGAATGTCAAGATTCAGTGTTTTGATGGCTGACTTATAGGCACATGGTATATTTATAATACAACTCTTTATACTTTTGTATATGTTTGGAAATATCTGTTTTAAAGAGCTAAAAAGTTGAGGCTTTGAAGTGCAGATGTAGGAAGAGATAACATTTTCAAGCACCAAGAAAGTTTTTCAACTTCTAACAGGAAGTTCTCTGTTTTCTTTACTCCCTAAAATCAAACTCTTATGCATATACTACTAAAAGTCTATTGCTGTTGTTAAGTAGCGTCAAGTCGGTTCCGACTCAGAGCAACTCTGTATAGGGTTTCCAAGGAGTGGCTGGTGGGTTTGAACTGCCAACCTTGTGGTTTAAACCGACCTTGCAGTTCAGAGCATTATCCTGCAACATCACACCAGGACTCTAGGACTCCGCATTGTTATTGTTTGTTGCTAAGAACCATCAAGTCGGGACTCTTCATTAGGGTGCCTTAAAAAAAAAAGGCCAATGAAAATAATCACGTCCAACGATATTTGCTGTACCAGTTAAATTTAAGGCAGAGAGGTCAGTTCAGTGTGGCAACTATTTTGGGGGCCTAAAAGGGCTAATCTGGATAGAGTTCATCAAGGGAAGGATACAGGACCAAAACAGAGTTTTATTATAAAGTTTTAAGAAAATCGAAAATGGCATTGATTAGAAAAAGGCCAGGATGCAACATGTTATTCCATCAAAACAATGCAGCACCAGTTCATTCTTCCAATGTACCCATGGCTGTCCTATGACAATGACAACTTCACTGGGAAACTCTACCCTATTCACCCTGTAACCCTGATCTTGCCTCTTCAGACTTCTTTGTGTTCCCAACACTCAAAGAAACATTTCAAAGGAACACAACTTGAGTCCCTCCAGGATACCAAACAACTATTCTTCTTATGTGGTGTAAATCAAAAAGCCAGAATCCTGTGGGAAGGGTTAAAGAGATGGAACAGCCCCCTTCAGACCTATTTTGTTGTTGTGAAGCACCATGGAGTCGGCTCCAACTCACAGTGATCCTATTTCCAAGGAGCAGCTCGTGAGTTTGCAGCTCACAATCCAGTGCTTATCCTACAACACCACATCACCAGGACTCCTCAGAAGTATACAGATAGAGGATCTATCAAGAAACAATAACTACATTTTTAAAAATAAAGATATTTTTGTTAATAAAGGTTTCTATGATTATGTAGAGCAATACTTTTTGACTTACCCTTGTATAAGAATTGGTTCCACCAAGCAAATGCACTTGTTCAGACATAAGAATAGATTATTAAAATTGCCAACCAAGAATCATATAGCCAGCAAAATTGTCCCTCAAATATTCTGGCAAAATTAGGACACTTACAGATAAAGAGAAATTAAGAGTTTGTAAAAACCAAACCAACCTTACAAAAACTTACAGAAAATTAACAGCAGACACCACCTGAGATGAACCTACATGACAATATCACCCAGAACTCAACCTAGGTATGTTGTTGTGTGCCACTGAGTCATTTCCAGCTAATATAGAAAACCTGTATAGGGTTTCCAAGAGAGGTTGGTGGGTTTGAACTGCCAACTTTACAGTTACCAGTTCAATGTATAACCTAAAGCACCATTCCAGGGCTCCAAAGTAAAACAAATCTTGTTGATGTTACTGTTATTAATTGCCGTTGCCGTGACCCTGTGTAGGGTTTCTAAGGAGCAGCTGGTGAGTTCGAACTGCTGACCTTTCGGTTCAAACAGACCTTTCAGTCCAACCAGCGCATTATCCTGCAGCTCCACACCAGGAGTTCAAAACAAATTTGCAAGACTGAAAATAGAGAACCAGAGGTATCAGTTTACAACAACAACAAAAATACACGAAGTAAAAACAGGAAATAGTATAGTTACAGAACTTTCAGATCAGGCAGATTTAAAGGGAAAAATCAATCTAACCGTAACCCTAAAAGTAGACCAACACCTAATCCTAGCAGCAGCCCAACACCTAACCATACCCCTAATCTATACCTACTCCTAACCATAACCCTAACACTCCACAAAACACTAGGCCTGGCCACAGACCACACCCCACTCCTTACTCCTATACTTCCTAGTTTATAAAGAAATCAAAGTAATTCTCTTAAAGCTCGAAGAGCAATTAAATCAAAGGCTGTCACCTGAATTTACTTCTATACGCTTTCTTTTTAAAAATTTAGTACACATATGAAATCAGGTAGGATTTGTTTAAGAATATAATTTAATATAAAGCAGTGGGATATAATTAGTGTCTGTTGTTGCTAGGTATTGTCAAGCCAGTTCTGATCTTACCACAAAAAAAGATAAATTCTAATGAACTATAAGCTGTAGTACTTAATAGTATTAAACTGCAGCCAAAATACTTTCGTAACAATTTAAAACCTTGCAGTCTGTAAGTACAGAGGCCAACTGAATAAAGGGGTGTAAATCCTGGAGTTTCCTCAATAGTTTCCAAGGGATTTAAAGTAGTTCAGTCTTCCACTCTGCGCAAAAAGGAATAGAATACGTGGGGGAGCTCAGACCCCATGCCAGGTGAGGGGGTGCAGTCCAAGGAACACCTTCTGATCTCTGTTACTGATGTGCAATGTTCTAGAAAATGCTATTTCACAAAGCGTTCAGGAACCACTAACAGAGTTGACATAGCTCCACACACATGCCTGCATCCCATGAACCCACCATGGGTCTCAAGGATTCTTTGGGAGCAGACTGTCAAAGTGGGATGGAAAATGTGTACCCAAAATCCCAAAGGCCAGGCAGGCCTCTCAGTTCAGCATCAGACTCTGTGCATAGGAAGCCCAAAGTATGACTCATCTACGGCTGAACATGGTAGTGGTGGTGGTGTGCCATGGAGTCAGTTCCGACTCATAGCGACCCTGTACAGGGTTTCTGAGGCTGTAAATCTTTATGGGAACAGAAAGCCTCATCTTTCTCCCGCAGAACAGCTGGTAGTTTCGAACTGCTGACCTTGAGGTTCACAGCCCGATTTGTAACCACTACGCTCATAGAAGGTGGCAAAAGCAGACAGCCAAAAGCACAGAAACGCTCCTCTCCAGAGAGGTAGCTCAGATACATTTCTCCTGGGGGACCCACAAACCTACCAGGCTCTCTTTCAGTGAAAACTGCAGAAACCATCATTGGGTTATTTTTGCCAAGTTTCAGCTACTGTTTCCTAAATCTCTACTACATACTATGCAGTGAAGCTTGACATGACACTATTTACCTCATGTGTGAAGTTGCTATGATTTATTAAACTAGAGCAGTCTTTCAAGACAAGAGACTGGCAAGAGCTAAACAACTAAGCATACCAGGGAAATGGCAAGCAGATTTCATCTGGAGCAAAGTCATATTAAATAGAAAAATCATCTCAATGAGAGGTACAGACGACATACCATTTATAAAACTGACACATTAATAAGGGGATTTGTGTATCACATTCCAAAAGAGTCGTTTTGAATGGAATTTTCTAACTCACAGAAATGCTGGGTTTCAACAGAGGAGGAGCAACGTGACAATAAAAGGACTCATCACTGCTTCCAGGCTTGGATGGAGGAACCACAGGCTCAAAACACACTTCTATTCAATATGAGTCCCATTCATACTTCTCTGTTTTCTCAAGACCATCAGTGGCTTTTATACTGATGAATGTTCGATTCAATCTCATCCTCATCCTTCTCAACTTCTAAGCATCATCTGAGCAAACTGGTACCCCTCTTAATGAAACAGTTTCTTCCTTTGGCATCGTACACACCTAACCTTCCCAGCTCCTTCTCGGTCTCTACTAGCCTGCAACCTCAGAGTCCTCTGAGGCTTGTCTTCCAGCCTCTATTTCATCTGGGCCCGGGCTTACTGGTCGTTTTTCACCTCATGTTCCACAAAAGGAGAAAAACTGCCAAGCCAAGGGCTCTGGCCACCCCTAGGTCTAAGGGAGATCACAACAATCTTACCCATTGTTGTTGTTGTTAAGTGCTGT
>NW_006408637.1:7981202-7987104 GCF_000296735.1 Chrysochloris asiatica
CAGACTTCTGCCTTTAAAACCTTGTTTACACCTGAGGTTCTTCATACGTGACTGCATATTAACCTGAACAGGGAGCTCTAAAGTATTGTAGATATTTCGTTTCAATCGATCCGGGCCGCAATACAGGCATGGTCATCTACTGGGTGTGTTGTTGTTGTTGTTGTTGTTGTTGTTGTTAGGTGCTTTTGAGTTGGTTCTGACTCCTAAGGACCCTGCATAGGACTTCCGAGGAGTGGCTGGTGGATTTGAACCACCAACCTTGCAATAAGCAGTCAAGAGCTTATCTTACAGTGTGAAAAAGACTCAAAGCTTTTTCCTTACACCATACACTTATCCCACCATTAGCCCTCACTCTGAAAATGCCAGTCCAAATGTGCCCCTCCCCCAGTCTTCCTCAATTCCAGTAACAGAATTACCATCTGCTAGTGGTTACAAATTGGGCTGCAAACTGCAAGGTCAGCAGTTCAAAACTACCAGCTGTTCTGCGGGAGAAAGATGAGGCTTTCTGTTCCCATAAAGATTTACAGCCTCGGAGCTCGGTAGCGTAGTGGTTACAAATCGGGCAGTGAACCGCAAGGTCAACAGTTCGAAACTACCAGCTGTTCCGTAGGAGAAAGATGAGGCTTTCTGCTCCCGTAAAGATTTACAGCCTCGGAAACCCTGTACAGAGTCGCTATGGGTCGGAACCGACTCAACGGCACTTAACAACAACAACAACAAAACCTGTACAGGGTTGCTATGAGTAGTAACCATGGCACATAACCACCACCACCAGTTCCACAAGCCCAAAACTAAGCCTCTTGATTTTTTCATCGTAATCATTATTCTTTCCCTAACCTCCAACACCTCATCTATAATCAATTCCTATTGGCTCCCATTCAAAATCCGTTCTAAACCAGACCACTTTTACGGTTTCCTCGACTGCTGATCTTTCTCCTGGATTCCTTCGATAGCTTCCCACCTAGTCTCCACCCTACCCTATGACTAGTCTATTCACTCAACGTTATAATTTATAATTACATCTAATATAATTTACATTGTTCTTGTGGTTAAGTGTTGTCAAGCCAGCTCTAACTCATGGTAACCCTGCATAGGGCTTCCCAGGAGTGGCTGGTGAGTTTGAACCGCACACCTTTCAGTCCAAACTGACCTGAAAGTCAAGTGCTTATCCTACAGCACCACACCAGGACTCCATAATTTACATTAGTAGATTAAAATGCTCCAATGACTCTCCATGTCCAGTATTAATAATAGAGTGAAGTATTGATTTACAAGACTCTACAAGACCTGGCCTCTGATGACCTCTTTGGCTAAGTTTCCTACTACAAGTCCCCTAACTTGCTGTCCTTCAAAGAGTCCAGGCTCCTTCCTCAGAGACTTTGCCACACACAGCTGGGCCCTGGTTTGAACCCCTTTCTGCCCATTTCCACAGGTCCAGCAGCTAGTCCTCATTTGAGTCTTAAAAGAAAAGGCTTCCCCATCACCTAAGGTCACCTCACCCCTCACCCACATGCACCCTCGAGCGCATTACCTCATTCACTTCCTTGTAGCACCAAACACCATCTTATCAAATTATTTCTAGTTTGTTGACGACCGCCCAACTAAAAGAGATAAAGACCATGTTTATCTTATTCCCTGTTGTATTTCTAAGTGACTAGGAGTCCTGGTGTGGCGCTGTGGGTTAATGTACCAGACTGCAAAGCCGACTGAACTGCAAGGTTGGTGGTTCAAGCTCACCAGCTGCTCCTCGGAAACCCTATACAGGGTCGCTATGGGTCAGAATCGACTCAGCAGCACTTAACAATAATAACAGAAGAGATGCATTGCCAAATGGGGAAAATAATAAATAAATGCGCTGGTCCTATTAATTAGGACTGCTGGCATTGCACTGTAAGATCAGCACTGGACTTCCAATCACAAGGTCAGTAGTTCAAACCCACCAGCTGCACCTATACGGCATTTAACAGCAACATATGAATTAGTAAGGTATCTATTCAAGAAACACCATGAAATTCTGAGATATGAGGCAATTTTATTGTCAAGAAATGTGAACTGCAACAGCTTTGTCCAGATTGTGACCCACAGTGATTTTGTCATGTTGTATTTTTTATCCACATTCTAAATATTTAATATAGAACACACCAGGGAGATCTTGGAGGGCATCCCCCCCCCCTTTTTTTTTTTTTGCTGTTGTTTGAACGTTTTATTGAGGTTGGAGTGAAAGTATTAGATAGAGCACATTAGTTTCCCATTCAAGAACTGATACATATTTTGCTTCCTGACGTTGGTTGTAGTCACTTCGATGTAGCAACAGTCTTCCTACTTTATCCCTCAGTTCCCTGTGTACAGTCATCCTTCTTGCCTTTTGAACTTCAGTTTGGGGCAATTGCTGCACTTCTGGTTTTAAATGGTTGATTTTTCCAAAATACATTTTTCACTTGTGCTGCTGTTTCCATTGTAGGCCAGTCTGTTGTTTGGCTGAGAGGTAACACCCAGGGAGAGGTTCCATTCCAGTCTGCAGGGTCGCTAAGGGCTACGGAGACTCTCAAGGCCTTAGGATTTTCTGCTCAGTCTGGTCTTCTTTATGGTTTTAAATTGTGTTCAGGACCTTCTACTTTAAACCCATTGAATGTGCTCAGTAATAGGAGCTGGACCTCATCTGCTTCTTCTGGTCTTGGGGAAGCAGAGGCTATAGTTGGCATGGTCCATTAGTCCTTAAGGAGCTCTGGTAGCATAGTGGTTATGAACTGGGCTGCTAACCTTAGGATCAGCAGTTGGAAACTACCAGCTGTTCAGTGGGAGAAAGATGAGGCTTTCTGCTGCCTTAAAGATTTATATCTTCGGAAACCCTGTACAGGGTCGCTATGAATCAGAACCGATTCCACAGCACATAACAACAACAACAACAACAAATTAGTCCTTAGGACTATTATTTCCTTGAGTCTTGGACTTCATTCCCTCTTCTTTGCTACTGACCAGGAGACATCAATGGCCACTCACAAGCTTTTAAGACCCAAGTCGCTACTCACCAAAACAGGATGTAGAACACTATCTTTGTGCACCATGTGGTAGCGGAGTTACTCCTATAGGAGAACTTAAACCGTGCCCTCTCTGGAGACTATGATAGCTCTGGTATATGTAGGCCCAGCCTCAGTACACGCATGCACCAAAGAGAGAAGGATGAAATCGTGTTGGCCACTTCTGCCAACCTGATCAAAGGCCCAGTGGGCAGCCCACAGCCTGGTCTTCAGTGCTCCTCTCTGATTTCCATGATAGGTCACAACAGGTATCTTAGTCCAAAGATAAAACAATGAAACCGAAGGACAGAGAGGGAGAAAGAAAGCACAGTGTTTAAAAGAAACTCATTATAGGAAAAGCATTATACTAATGGAGTCCTGGTGTGACACCATTGGATAAAGCACTGGACCGCAAGGTTGGTTTGAACCACAAGGTTGGCAGTTTAAATTCACCAGCCACTCCTTGGAAACCGTATAATGGGCTGCTATGAGTTGGAACCAACCTGATGGCACTTAACAACATTATACTAATAGGAACTTACAAAACCACGTATACACACAGCAAAATTTGGAAGGAAATTAAAATCTATGAGTTCACTTAGAGCCATGACACCTATCGTCAATGTACCGTGAGGGTGTCCCATTCTCACCCTGGGCAGTCTCAGTCAGCTCCTTCAGTTCAGCTAGTTTAGACACACCCACTCCTACCCACAGTTCCCTAATCTGCACGCAAGTATCCTACCCTCTCATCAAATCCAGTTCCACCTATGGCTAGACCATGTTGCTAGTGTCATCAAGTTCAAACATTGTAGCATTTGAACCCTTTGGTTTTGTCACTGTGTCAATGCATTGTGTTGATGGTCTTCCTCTTTTTCATTACCCTTCATGTTACCAAGCATGATGTTCTTCTCCAGGGACTTGTTTCTCCTAATAACATGTCCAAAGTGTGAGAGAGAAAGTCTCATGAGACTGGCTTCTGAGCATTCTAGCTGCACTTCTTCCAAGACAGATTAGTTCATTTATCTGGCAGTCTGTGGTACTTTTAATAATCTTCTTGAACACCATAATTCAATTGCATCAATTCTACAATCTTCCTTATTTACTGTCCACCGTTTACACGCATGTGAGGCAACTGAAAATACCATTGCTTGAGCTAGGGGTACCTTACTCCTTAAAAAGGTATGTTTGTATTATCTCAGACCAGCAATAACAGTGAAGTTTAAAAATGCAGAGGACAATAAATGCTGGTGAGGATATTAAGTGAGGCGAGATGCATAAGAACACCCAAACTTGAAAATAGTACCCATTGGACATAGCTTCAATGGTTGAACTTGACTAGACGAAGATTTAAAAAAAGAATTTTTTTTTTTTATAAAGAAAACAAGTGTAAATCACTACACTCAGATGAACTTGACCTATACTTATGGATATAGTAGCTTAAAATACCAACCAAGAGGGAAGGAATCTTCACAGCAAGGATCATTTCCATCCCCTATGTGCACAGGGTTGACAGAGATGGGCAACTTAGACACTGGCTATCTAAAATGGGGCAGGGGGCTGTAAAGGCACAAAGTGACTGGCTTACAAGTTCTCAAGAGGGAGTTTAGATTCAGGGTGTGCAGGGGAAGGTAAAATCCTCACAGAGTGGTTTCCATCCTGTCCAAATGGGTCTGGTGAAAGGAGATGGGGATAAGACTCTTATGAATCAATAGTAATTGTTACCATGACTAATTGCAATTATCACAACTGTAAAGGTATACGTTTTGTAGCAAAAAGGGGTGAGTGGTTGATCTTACAGTCCAGGAATGGAGGACCCTGGAACCATCATGGGAGAAGAGTGGGAGCAGAGTGTGAGACCCTACCCAGAGAAGTGGCAACACCAGAGATGGAGGCAGAGATGATGATGTGGAGAGACGGAGCAGCTGAGGACTCTAGACTCATGGAGGGAGACGAGCTGTGCGCTGGTGGCCAGGGGGCAGGCTTGCAGGATGTGCCCTTTGATTGTTTGAATGACTGTATCTTCCTGAGTGTTTTGGTGCACATCCAAAAAAAAAAACCCAACAGAGGGAATAGAAGCAAATACTGTTGAATGATGGTGCATGCAGGGGTTTGTAATCATTGCAACAAAATGAAGTATGATAGGATGAGTGTAAAACTTATGTTTCCCCATGTAAACTATCACTCAATTCACAATAAAAGCTGAAAAGAAAAGAAAAGAAAAAGATATCTTTGTTCTTTAACACTTTAACGAGGTATTTTGAGGCAGTTTTGCCTAATGCAAATATCCATTGAGTTTTTGACTGCAGCTTCGATACATGTTGATTGTGGATCCAAGCAAAATGAGGTCTTTGACGACTTCAATCTTTTCTCCATATATCATGATACTAGTTATTGGTCAGAGTCCTCGTATGGGTTAATGAGCTGGACTGCAAAGTCACTTTGAACCACAAGGTTGGTGGTTCAAGCTCACCAGCTGCTCCTCGGAAACCCTATAGAAGGTCACTATGGGTTGGAATCGACTCGATGGCGCTTAACAACAACAACAGTTTATTGGTCGAGTGGTACAGATTTTTGTTTTCTTTCCATTAAGGAGGAAATCATACTGAAGGCTGTAGTCTTTAATCTTCATGGGTACGGATTTCATGTTCTCTTTGCTTCAAGCAAGCTAGGTTGTATTATCTACATATCTAAGGTTGTCACTGAGTCTTCCTCCAATCCTGAGGCCATATTTTTCTTCATATAATTTGTCTTCTAAGATTACTGGCTGAAAACTGAGAATACCAAAAAGATGTTTATCTGTGCTTTATTAACGATCCAACGGCTTTTACCTGTGTGGATCATGACAAGCTATGAACAACATTGAAGAGAATGAGTATTCCAGAACA
>NW_006408637.1:7987549-7990201 GCF_000296735.1 Chrysochloris asiatica
AGGATGAGTACTGGACTGCTAACTGCAAGGTTGGTGGTTCAAACTCACAAGCCGCTCCTCAGGGTCACTATGAGCCAGCAAAGGGCACAATGGCACTTAACAACAACAACATATTTCTTACTGTCCCCTCTTTCATCATCATTTCCCAGGTACCTGTCTTTAAGCAATTGTTTGCATACAATAAATACTAGTAAATAAATACATGGAATTACAAGTGGCACCCAGCTTATGATATATCTGAGTTACAACCAACCACCCTTACAACCATCTATTTGTTTGGGCTATTTTTGGATGCCTTATCGTTAGTTATATGTGTGTGCATTTGTATTAAAATATATCTGTAAGTGTATATGTACTGTTTCCAATACCCAAAAGCCAAAGAAAGATTGGATTTATAAAGATACTGATAATAAAAGGCAATAATAATGAAAACAAACCAAAAAATGCGGTACTCAACTATGTCTGAACTGACTTACGGCTAAGTTATTAGAGCAAACTCTCTACATAATTTGGGACAAACCTTTTTTGCCTGACCCTTGTCATGGGTGAGACGGGGAGTTTTCTCTTTGAATGATGCTTCTCGCAACTATTCCCCAAATACCCACCTCAAAACAAACAAACAAAAAACACTACCAAAAATTGAAAAGACAAAGTAAAAACCAAGCAATTTTAGACACTGGTAACTATCAACAATTTTCTCAGTTTTAAACTGCCCCTAAGTACAAAATAAATGTATTTTCCAGAGTTTTTAGACAAAGTATTACCATCATTTATTTCCTATATAAATGGATCAAACAGAACTCCAAATTCTGTCTTACAAAACAGACAGTTTAAGAAGTGTAATGTAGTGAAATATTCTTAGATCCAAGGATATTTCTTATATCCCTCAGGAAACAGAAGTTACACTTATGGGGAGTCCACATTTTCCTTAGTATGGCTTATTTTAACGTGCTGACTTAAATCAAAGTGCCCTGAGGGAGGACCCCACACTGCATACTCTAGTGAAGCTGTCTTCTAAGAATGTTTATTTGTACACTTTTACTATTCCATACCTGTCAGAAGGAGACAAATGACGAGTACTTTACCCTTTTCCACTTAACACAGGATGGAGTTCTAAGGGTGACAAAATGAATCAAGATTTCTTTTAATCTTTCCCGCCTTCCACGTTTCTGAAGGATCTGTCATTTTGATATAATTTACTCCTTAGTAATGAATGCAATTTTTTATTGAATAACATATGGAATCACATAATCGTTAACAGAAACTAACGTGGCGTCTCTATGGGCCAAGAAGGAAGCTCTGGTATCGAGCTACCAGAGCCCCACAGATATTAGGAAGGTAGATTGCAAAATATTTCTAAGAACAGAGTATGAACTCCCAGTTAATGTCTTTAAATGGAAAGATTGCACAAAAGAGATGAGACGCTCCCCAAAAACTACATTCTGAGAGCTGTACTGCCAACCAGGCTGATGAGGAAGAAAGCTAGAGGCCAAAGAAAGCCAAGTTCTAGGTCAGGAAGTTTTATACTGAGCTCCTTCTGAAAGAAGCCCCAGGATAGTGGTCACAACAGCGTATTAGAACCAGTTGATGCCCAGTGGACGCCAGCTCCTGGTGAGAACTGCACTTGATAGCGTCTTCAACAGCTGATCTTTGTGGAAGCAAATCACCAGGCCTTTCTTCAAAGGCACCTCTCCGGAGACTTAAACTTTCAACCTGTTGGATAATAGCTAAGCATAGGAACCATTTAAGAAGTTCCCAGATAAGGAGAGGACAAAGAAGGCATGTAGAGTGAGTGGCAAGCATATGCATTCCACAGGTGATAGTCAGGTGACTAGTAGTGAACCAAACCCCCAGGAAGCCCATTGTCAGGAGAACCAGCAGAACTCTTTACCCAGCAGCTCAGCAGGCAGCGCTGGCTGGCTTATTGTTTGCTTGTTTTAAAGATCAAACCCAGTTATTTGTAGGATTTTGAAAAACTGGATCTTTGAGGCCTCTAGGCCATTAATTGACCTTATCATCCTATCCAGGAGCATGGTGGCTCTGTATGATAAATACTGGACTTGGAACCACAAAGTCAGTGGTTTGAATCCACCAGTTGCTCTGCAAGAGAAAGATGAGGCTTTTTGGTCTCACGAAGATTTACAGCCTTGGAAACCCTACATAGCAGGGGTGGGAAATCTTTTTTTTGCCACCAAAATTTATATCATCTTTCACAGGCCATACAAAATTATCAACTTAAAAATTAGCCTGCTATATTTGGCCAAACAATTAATTAACTCACCCCTAATGGTCGAACCAGAGTCTTGGTGTGGCAATGTGGGTTAATGCGCCAGACTGCAAAGTTGGTTGAATCGCAAAGTCAGCGGTTCAAGCTCAGCAGTTGCTCCTAAGAAACCCTATACAGGTTTGCTGAGTTGGAATGGACTTCACAGCACTTAACAACAATGGGATGGCTGGAACTGCAGTTGCCTTGGCAGGGCCAAATCAAATGATATTGTGGGTGGGCTCACCACCCCTGCAACATAGGGTTGTTATCAACAAACTCACGGGCACTTAACAACAACCTTTCTATCCAATCAAACTTACTAATAAAATATTCTCCATATAGAGGAACAAACAAGATGGTGGATCGGGTGGACGTGCAATAAAGGA
>NW_006408637.1:7996435-8004532 GCF_000296735.1 Chrysochloris asiatica
AGAGAAATACTGTTAACTGATGGTACATGGAGGGGATTATAATGAATGTAATGAAACAAGGTATATGATTTGTTGAATGTAAAACTGATGATATGCCCTGTAAACTTTCACTCAATCCACAATAAAAACCTTAAAAAAAACACACGTAAATTTGATTAAAAAATATATATGTATTTTCCATATAATCAGGTAATTTGGTTACTTATATGTCAAAATCTATGAGCTTCAAATTAGGACAGATATTTTTAGGGGAAAAATGTAGAAAACAAGGCAACTATGTCTACGAGAAAGTGAATTTGTACAGAACCTACTATTTTTAAACCATGAATTTCGGCAAGACAGGTCATGGACACAGTGGGCAAATCCCCAGAACGGAGTAGATGCTGTTGTTAAGCACTGCCGTGTTAGTTCCGACTCATAAAGACCCTATATGGGGTTTCGGAGGAACGGCTTATAATTAACCCATGCTAAAAGTCTTTGGTCCAATGTCGTGTTTCATTTGGCCAGAGGTCAAAATCATGCTTTCCTATTGCACACACACATGTAACTGGAACCTGAGAAGTGCCTTTTGCCCTGACCTCTTAGGCAGACACTGCCTGGTTTGTGCTGTTGGAGGTGACAGGTATAGCTCAGGCCTTTGGGCAGATGGAGATATTCTGTCTCCATAGATACTAGTGCAGGTCCCTGCAAATGGTTTATGTACTGAGTCCTGGTGTGGACTGCTTATCCTATAACACCAGTTTCTTCTTGGGAACCCTATACAGGGCTGCTATAAGTCAAAACCAATTCAACGGCACAGCAACAACTAACAGAAAGGTTGGTGTTTCTAATCCACTTAGAGGCATCGTGAAAGCAAAGCCTTGTGATCTACTTGTGAAGACTCAGCCACTGATAACCCTCTGGAGCACATTCTACTCTGATACTCCAATGGAGCTGCCATGAGTTGGAACTGATTCCATGGTACTGAGTTTGATTTTGGTTTTATGGACTAATGCAGTTGTTTCTCTGCCCAAGTGAGATGGAACCAAGCCAGAAAACTGTCTAAATTGCTGAAGTTTCTGGATGACCTAATTCTTCTACCTTCACATTTAATGGGAAACAGAGAATTACCTGCTTAGGAAACAATGAAACTTATCAGCATTTAATGGCAGCACAGAAGTGTGTTAGAACAGCGAAGAGGTCTCTTTAAAACCAGAATGCTAGAATCAGCCTCATTTCACAGATGAAGAAATTCATAGAGGCTGGAAAAACTGGAAAACCAATGGATTGCCTCAGTGTGTGTCTCCATATACAACACCTACCTGTATGGTGTGTGCAGAATAGAAGCGTATGGGTGACTTTATTGCACTCTTAGCTGGATGGAAGAATGACTTTTAAAAGCCTCAAATAGACATGCAAGAAGAAATTCAATTACACTAATGGTGAGTTTACCTAAAGCATAATTTCTCTTCAAGGTGTTAGGACACAGCCTGGGGCTGCGGGTTTTTTCCTACTTTTGATCTGTTTTAGACTTTTAGACTTAAAATCCTGTCATTAAAGGGAGACATAATGAGGTGTGCCTAATGAAACTTGATGCCTTTGAGCAGCAAGTCTTGACATTTTTCCCAACTGAACAAGCATTAGATTTTAGGGGAGCAGCACACGCCTATGGGTATACTCTGGATTTTCAAAACCCCCATACCTGGTGGCAAAGCAAAGTATTATGATTATCAGAAACCATCAGCCTCTTACCCTCACTAATGACCAACAAAGACTAAACAAAAATAGGAAGATACATAGTTCTCAGCACCAGAAGTGGCACATGTTCTTTCTCTCTTCCTTTTCAAGAAAGCATATTAGAATGGACGTGCATCAGGGTACCATTTTTAAAGGAGTAATCTTCAACCTACTTTGAATGTTTTCAGTCAGTCATTTGGAAACCCAATATTTTATATCTTATGTGCTGTAAACAAGTTCCGGGTCAGATTTTGATACTGCTGCTGCTACTCTGTGGGGTACATTGGAAAGGAGAGACTTGTAGGCCTGGGGGGCAGAATGCGAGGGGTGTTTAACATGCAGAAGAACCAGAGGTGGTCCTCAAAGGTTAGATGATGATTTAGGTCTTCAATAGACTAAGAGAGCTGACTAACTTCGCTTTGTTTTACAAACATTTCCAAGTACTGGTGTATCCTGACTCATTCATGAACACTTGAAATGCTTTGTCAAAAGGAACAAATTAAGTCCAATGTGGGACTCATATTTCTTGGTTTCACTGCTTTTAGAATAAGATAGTAGGAAAGAAAAGTGGATTATGCACAGGTGATATAAGACCTAGAGGTTTCCCATTATCCTGTAGCGATGTAGATAAGCTCTGGAGTCAGGGTGTGGTACTGTGGGCTAATGTGCTGGACTGCAAGATCGGTCTGAACCATTAGGTCAGCAGTTCAAGCTTACCAGGCGCTCCCTGGGATCCACATACACGGTCGCTAAAAATCGGAACAAACTCAAAGGCACTTAACAACTGTCCATAACGTCAGCAGTTCAAACCCACCAGTGTCTCCTTAAAAGCCCTAAATAGGGTCACTATGAGTCAGAATTACTTCACAGCACGGAACCACAAGAACAAGAGGCTCTCTGCAGTCCTGGTGTGGTGCTATAGGATAAGCACTGGACTGAAAACCACAAGTTCGGCAGTTCAAACCCACCAACTTCTCAGAAACCCTATAGACAGTTGCTATGGGTCGGAACTTAACTTCATGGCACTTAACTACAACAACAGCTATAACCGGGAGCTCTGTGGGGAGTGTGGTGGCTCTGTAGGATTAAGTACTGGAGTGCTAACCACAAAGTTGGCAGTTTGAGTCCACCAGCTACTCTGCAGGAGGAAACAACAGACTTTCTGCCCTCACAAAGATTTTCAGCCTATGAAACCCTACACGGGGTGACTATGAGTTGGAACCAACTCCACGGCACTTAACAACAACAAGGCACCCTCTGAGGTTGTTTAATGGTAGAATTCTTACTTTGTATGCAGGGGACTTGGTGACGCACAGTCGGATAAGCACTGGATAAGCAGCTCAAGGTCAGTGGTTCAAACCCACCAGCCACTCCTTGTAAACCCTATACAGGGTTGCTATGAGTCAGAACCGACTCAATGGCACATAACAACAACAACGTTTAAGGAAACCAGACTCGATTTCAGTACCTCATACACAGAAAGAAGTCCTGGGGTGCTGCTGTGGGATAAAAAGCACTGGACCTCAAGGTCAGTCTGAACCACAAGGTCAGTGGTTCAAAGTCACCAGAAGCTCCTTGGACACCCCATGCAGGGTCACTATGAATCGGAACCAACTCAGCAGCACTTAGTAACAACAACAATGCACAGGAAAGGTAGTTGTGTTGCTATAATGCTAAAACAGGTCTCAGAGGTGCTTTCAGGCAAAGATGGACTAGAAAGAAAGTTTTGGTGAATTACTTCCAAAAATCAGTCAGTGAAAATGTTGTGGATCACAAAAGGTCAACTTGCAACAGATCCTGGAGATTGTACAGGACCACACAAAGTTCCATCCCATTGTGCATGGGGTCACTAAAAGTCGGGGCCAGACTTGATAGCTGATAACAAAAGGGCTCTCATGTATGCACAAGAATGCCCACACTTGTAGATAGTACCCATTTGACCTAGCCTCGATGGCTTCATGATCAGAACTTGAATAGAGGAAGATAAAAAGACAATTTTTGATAAAGGAAACAAGTGTATATTGCTACAATTTGATGAACTTGACCTATACTTATGGATGTAGTAGCTCAAAATACCAACTGAGAGGGAAGGAATCTTCACATCAAGTATCAATCTTATCCCCTATCAATCTGTATACAGAGTAAATAGGGACAAGTAGCTTAGACACTGGCTACCTAAAATGAGGGGGGGGATAAAGGTACAAAGTAACTGGCTTACAAGTTTTCAAGAGGGAGTTTAGTTTAAGAATATGCGGGGAAAGGTAGAGTGCCCACTGAATAGTTTTCATCTTGTCAAGACGGGTCTGGTGAAAAGATATGGGGATAAGATTCTTATGATTCAATAGTGAATAATTGTTACCCTGACTAATTGCAACCGTCACAACTGTAAAAGAAGCTTTGTAACAAAAATGGGGGAGTAGTTAATCTTACATCCAGAAACAGAGGACCCTAGGACCATCAAGAAGAGCACAAGCAGAATGAGGGACCTTATCCAGAGAAGAGGCGATGCCAGAGATGGAGACAGTGATGGGGTCATGGAGAGAGGGAGCAGCTGAGGACTCTACATTTGAGGAAAGAGACGAACTGAGAGCTGTTGGCCAGGAGGCAGGCTTTCAGAATGTGCCCTTTGGTGGTGTAAATTATTATATATGCCTGGAGTGTTTAAAAAAATTTTTAAAAAGCTAAAATGAATAAAGAGAAATACTGTGAACTGATGGTACATGGTGGGGATTATAATCATTGTAATGAAACAAAGTATATGAATTGTTGAACGTAAAATGATAATCTGCCCTGTAAACTTTCACTCAATTCACAATAAAAATTAAAAAAAAAAAAGAGTAAATATAATCAAGCATTGCCTAAAAGCATCTTCTACACACACCCTCAACCTGTTCTTGTTTCATAGATAAATGTTTTAACTCTTTCAAATTGGAGTGTTAACGGTTGCCTAGCTCCGCTTAGAACCAGGTCCTTGTTACGATACCTTCTGATAAGGAGTGTCCATCTGAACAAATAGCCACCAGGACAGTTAATCATGCTTTCCCTTTTGATGTTTTTATTGGGGCATTGTGACCACTTTGTGATTTGGTGTGAATGCTATAATGATAGAATTATAGCCTACTGGCATGTTGTATTAATGAGTATTGTTAAAAACAAGTATAAATACGGCTTGTAACAAAAAGTCAGTTGAATACCAATTAAACCAGCCTGTTAGCTAAAAAAAACAAATGAGAAGGAGTTTAGTTTAAGAGTGTGTGGGGAAAGGTAGAGTACCCACAGAATAGTTTTCATCTTGTCTGGATATGAAAAGATATTGGGATAAGATTCCTACAATTCAATAGTGAGTAATTGTTACCATGACTAATTGCAACTGTCACAACTGTAAAGGTAGAAGGTTTGGTAACACAAAGGGGGCAGTAGTTAATCTTACAGTCAAGGAACAGAGGACCCCAGGATCATCAAGGGAGAAGAGCATGAGTGGAATGTTGGATCCTAGCCAGAGAAGCAGCAACACCAGAGATGGAGGCAGAGGTGGGGACATGGACAGATAGAGCAGCTGAGGACTCTAGACTTATGGAAAGATAAGGATTGGGTGCTGGTGGGCAGGAGGCAGGCTTGCAGAATGTGCCCTTTGGTTGTTTAAATGATTATATGTGTTTTTGTGTATATCTACCCCACCTCACCCCATGCCTACCACCCATAAAAACAGATGGAATAGAAGCAAATACTGTTGAATGATGATGCACTGAGGAGATTATAATCATTCCAATGACACGATGGAGTAAAACCGATGTTCTCCCATGCAAACTATCACTCAGTTCACACATTTTTTTTTTTTTTTTTTAAAGAGAGGGCTTTCACGAAGAGGTGTGGTTATGACTTTTCTACCATCTCAACCACTCTATCGTTTATATCCTGAGCATAGTGGTTATGCTAACCTCAAGATCGGCAGTTCGAACCTACCAGCTGTTCCGCAGGAGAAAGATGAGGCTTTCAGCTCCTATAAAGATTTACAGCCTCAGAAACCCTGTGCAGGGTCACTGAATCGGAACTGACTCCACGGTACTTAGCAACAGTCCTTCAAACATTACTATTTCTACTTCATTGATACAATTCCATTTTCACCTTTATTAGCAATGACAACCACCTTGCTTTTGAATAGCTGTAACAGTCTCAGAGCCATGTTCCTTGACAGTAGCATTTTACTATGAGAGTGGGTCAAAAATTATCTGCACTGCAGCTATAGCGTTTATTTTAATCTTTTGGAAAAGACAAATGAATCCTTTTTGACATTATCTCCTTGCTTTTCAATACATTTTGTCCATCTTTAAACCAACATTTAAAAAAATGTTTTATTGTGAATTATGTGATAGTTTACATTCATCCTATCATATATTGTTTTATTGCCTTGGTTACAATTCCTTCCATGTATCATCAACAAACCAAAAGGTATGCCCGCAAGCCTGCCCCTTGGTCGTCAGAACACAGCCCCTTTCCCTCTCTGGGTCTAGAGTCCCCAACCGCTCCATCTCTCCACATCATTGTCTCTGCCTCATCTCTGGCATCACTGCTTCTCTGAGTAGGGTCCCACACTCCACTCTTCTCCCTTGATGGTCCCAGGGACCTCTCCGCTCCTGGACTGCAAAGTCAATCACTCCCCTCCTTTTGCTACAAAACATCTATCTTTACATTTTCAACCCTCACAGTCAGTCCTGGTAACAATTATTCACTATTGTATCACAAGAGAACTATCCCCATCTCCTTTCATCAGTCCTACCTAGACAGATTGGATACTACTCAGTGGAGATTCTACCTTCCTCAGCGCCTGCTGGATCTAAGCGCTTGCTAGAAAGCTTGTAACCCAGTCACTTTGTGCCTTTGTAGCGCCACTCCCCCCTCCCCCCATTTCGGGTAGCCAATGTCCAAGTTGCCCATCCCTGTCTACCTTGTGTATCAAGGAGGTGGGAATGATCCTCGCTGTAAAGATTTGTTTCCTCTTTTGAGCTACTGCATCCATAGGTGTAGGTCAAGTTCATCAAATTGTATCAGATTACTCTTTTTTTCCTCTTCTTTCTTCTTCTAGATGAGCTCTGTTCATCCAGCCATTGAAGCTAAGTCAAGCTAAGTCAAGTGGGTATTGTCAACTGGACGCTTCACTCTCCACTCTAGTCCCAGGTCTTGCCACACTGCTGGCCCACCAGGTCTCCACCCGGATTCACAGGAGTCTATTGAACATTGTTGGGCTTAGCTCGCTGCTTCATTGCTGTTTTTCCCTCACTTTCCCTTATCGGTGATCAACGTGGTCACCAATCCGAGCTCATTTCTGCTCGTGTATTCCCACTGAGTCTTAGTCTTGGAAAGGGGTTTTCCCTGAGAGGACCAAACCACTTGCCTTGATGTCTCCTAGGCTAGCAACTTGTTTGTTCTTGTAGTAATCAGTATGACTGCTGTTATTGTTTTTGTATTTTTCTATCAGTCTTTCTTTCAAGAAGTATCTTCTGTTCTTCTAGCCGCTCCAGACTGGTCTGTTTGTCCTTTCAAGTGGAAATTTCCCACCTCAGAACATTCTGGATGGGGTTCAGGATTCCACCTATGGTCTTATGTAATGCAAAGGATCTGCAGGAAGCCTCCTTCACTGGCATGTTGTAGCCCCATTTTAGGTATTCCAAGGAGTCCTGGTGTGGCGCTGTGGGTTAATGTACCAGACTGCAAAGCAGTTTGAAATGCAAGGTCAGTGGTTCAAGCTCCTTGAAAACCCTATATAGGGTCCGTATGGGTCAGAATCGACTCAACAGTACGTAACAACAACGACAACAATCAGTTATAGGCAAAAGATGCACTTAAAAGCTTTCTAAGGTGCTATTTCTGGCTATTCCATTCTCTCCCCGTCAAGTGTCTATTTTATAATGGTATACCAGGGAAAACAAAGATTCAAGACAGCCAAGCATCTTAACATTATTTCCCCCCTTTTGCCCATTCCAACCATGTATCCCAGAGACTTGTTGTTCCAAGGTTGTGCATACAACATTATTTACCTCTGTCCCATTTAGCCCATGCAAACTTGTCTAATTGTGTTCCTATCAGCCTTGTTCTTCCATTCCCCTCCCCCATCTTGCGTATTGCCCCCCCTCCCCAGCACCCAAACTATCTTGTGTCTATTCCCTACCCTGTGCTCCACCTTTGCCTCACTCCCCTCACCCCACCTCACACCCGGGTATCCAGCAAAGAATCCCCGTGCCCCCCCTCCCCCGCTAATGTTGAACCATCCTTGCATCCCTGATATGAATCCCACTTGATCATGATGTATATAATCTTTTTGATGTGTTGCTGGAGTCTGTTGGCTAGGATTTTGTTGAGAATTTTTGCATCTATGTTCATGAG
>NW_006408637.1:8010960-8012702 GCF_000296735.1 Chrysochloris asiatica
GACTATAGGGAGGATGCTTTAACACCTCAAAATGAAGTTTTTGCAGAGTGTCAACAGTGTGAGCAGAGGTGTGAGGACATGCATTGTCATGCAAGATCACAACGCCCTTGAGTATCAGTCCTCTGCACTGAATCTGAAGTTTAGGCTTCAGGTTTTCAGTGAGCATCTGTTGATTGTTGAACCTTTTCCCTGATAATGTCCCAATACTGGTCCTTGAGAATTCCAGAAAACTCTAAGCATCAATTTTCCAGCTGATGGTTTCCTGAGAGTAAATGACAGAGTATAGAATGAAAACTTCCTCAGTCACCGACCACGAAAAAGTTCAAAAGTGTGTTGTAGGGGAGAAAGCTTTGTAAACTCCGTAGCTACAGCCAGCACCTTGAAGGACTGAATTATTGGGCCTGGAGAAGAAGAGTCCATCTTGATGGGTGGGATAAGGTGTCCAGTGTGTGTTTTTAAGCACCACTCAATCTTCAGATTGATTACTTTAAATCAATTGATTAATTTTAATCAATTAAATCAGAGTTGCTAAAAAAGCAAGCCCATATTTATGTCATGTCCCATAGAATGATAACAGAAATTAGCCCTTTTTGCTCCTTCCAAGATGGGCAAACTTCGTCTCTCATACTTTGGACATATTGTCAGGAGGAACCAGTCGCTGGAGAAGGATATCATGTTTGGTAAGGTGGAGGGTCAGAGAAAAAGAGGAAGACCCCCAACGAGACTCATCGGTAAGGTGGCAGCATCAATAGGCTCAAACGTGGCAACAATTGTGAGGTTGGCCCAGGACCGGGCACTGTTTCATTCTGTTGTGCATGGGGTCACTATGAGTCAGTACCAACTCGACAGCACCTAACAACAACAACAAAGTTCTTTTTTATTTTAGTATTATTTTCTATCCTCTCCCACTTTAAGAAGCTATGCAGAGGTGGGGGAGATAAGATGAAATGAGTAGGTGACAGATTGCTTATCCACACCCCAGTCCTTCCTTCTTCCCTGCTGTTCAGAGTGCAAAGCTGTTCTGCACACTGGCACCCTCCCACTAAGAGGTACATCTGCTCGAGGAGGTCTGTGGGCACCATGCTGATTTCTCTGCCATGGCAGACATCAGAACACTGGGTGGTGGGTGGGCAGCTTCTCTCGCTGACTCCAAATTTTATATCTTCAAGAAAATGAGTCAGTGTGACAGGCAGACAGCTGTGGAAAAGCTTCTCCCAATTCTTTAATTAACTTAGTCTACCTAAACACCCACCCTCTTCCAATTGAGTCTTGTGGCAATGGATAGTCAAGCACGTGAAGAATTTTAGCTAACAGAATGTTTCAACCTTCTGATTTAAAACATTTCACTCTCATTATTCTTCAGAAATGAGGGGACATAAAAAATAGAGTAGTGGAAAAAAAGAAGACCATATACAGATCATCCACAAAAAGCAGGGGGCAGTGTTTGTACTGATCGTAAAATTTAAAACGTAGGCAATAAATGAAAATTAAGCAGGGTTTTTTTGTTTTGTTTTGTTTTGTTTTTTTTTTTTGAGTCACATGAAAAACTTCCCATCAGCTACAAACAATAATGTTTTTATTTGAAGCTGATACAATGCGGTGTCAAAAACAAAAACTCTTGTCTGTCATATTTTCTTCCTAAAAACAGACACCACCTAGATTCATTCCTTGCTGATTTTAATGATGGCCGCTCCAGTCCTGGCGTGATGCTGTAGGATAAGCACTGGACTGCCAACCTCAAG
>NW_006408637.1:8013502-8017209 GCF_000296735.1 Chrysochloris asiatica
ACTCTGCATAGGGTTGCCAATTTTGTGGTTCGCAGTCCAGTGCTGATCCTGCAGCGATAATATAATTCAATATGTAATTTAAATTGCATATTGAACTATAACATAAAATATTGAATATTCTGAGGTTTAATGAATATTTGAAATTTCAGAAAATACGAAATGAAGCAAATTCTTCTAATCTTTCATTTTTCTCAGTTTTCCTCACAGCCTCATATACTATTAAATTATATAAGTGTAGTTTAGATACTATTTCTTAGCCTGAAAGTTCAAGTATTGAAGCTGTTGTTAAATGTATCCATCAGATAGCAACTCAAACCAGGGAGTATTCACACTTCTTGCCTTTGCTTGTGGCATGGTGTTTCCTCAAGCTGGAATGCTTTTTCCTTCGTTTCTATTTACTATCATTCTTATTTCTTCTTCAAGGTCAAGTTCAGATATCACCTCTCAGAAGCCTTCAACCTCTGCAGTCAGAATTAATCTCTACTGATGAATGTGATATAACGTCAAATTTTGTCACAGTATATAAGTAGAATGATTATTCATACATATGACCTCCAAGGACCACATTAAAGTGGAGAACATGCTTGGTTTAGATCTGTACCAGGGTGTCCAGTGGGGATTTCAAGTTAAACGGAGCTCAAGATGGTCTACCAAAAACCTGTTCTTTCCACAGCCTTTCCTTTGTTAGGCAAGAGGGACTTCACTCCATGAGGAGCTCAAACCCTTCTTATTTATTTATTTATTTATTTATTTTGAAGTTTTTATTGTGAATTGAGTGATAGCTTACATGGGAGAACATCAGTTTTACACCATCATTTCATTGGAATGATCACATTCTCCTCCGTGCATCATCATTCAACAGTATTTCTCAAGCCATTCTTGACTACTCCTAATTCTCACATTTCACACCCGATCCATCACTAGAACCTGTTGGTTCTACCATCAAAATATGCCCAGAAACTAGCCAGGTCTCATCATTTACTTCTACCACCCTGACCTAAGATACCAACACACTTCATCTGGGCTATTGTAACCATCGCTCTGCTTCCACCTTTGCCCTCCTATATCACTCCCTGACTCAAAATCTCTAGTGTTGTTGACAGAACTCTCTATAATGGCCCACAACATCCTACACACTCTTCCCGCTTCCTTCTCACCGACATCATTGGTCCGTTTCTCTCTTACTCAGTTCCTGCCAATGGACAATGGCTACCACCTTCTGCAGGTCTTTACTCAAATGCTATCTTCCTAGTAAGACTTTCTGTTATGGATTGAATTGTTTCCCCCAAACACATAGGTTTTCAATCCTATTGTCAATATCTAATTTGAGAATAAGGTTTTCTTTGTTATGTCACTGAAACCAAATCAGTGTAGGAAGTGGATTAAACCAATCTATTCTGAGATTTTAAGGGAGATTATGCACAGACGCAAGTAAGTCTGAAAGGGAAAGAGATCTAACCCACCTGGATATCTCTAACGAACACCAAGAAGATCTTACTCCAGAGTAGAGAGAAGGTCCACCTAGAGGGGATGCCCTGAATTTGGACTTTCTAAATGTGAAGAAAATAAACGTGTTTGTTAAATCAAACCACTTGCTATATTTCTATTATAGCAGCACTAGGAAACTAAGAATTTGGTACAAAGAATTGGAGTGCTGTTCTAACAAATACCTAAAATGTGGAAGCGATTTTGCAATTGCATACTGGATAGAATATGCAGGAATGTCAATGTGCTTCATAGTAAGGCCCTAGATTGCCTGGAAGAGACTGCTGGTAGAGTTAGGGACATTGAAGATTATTCTGAGAAACAATGTCAGCAAGAACCCAGTGTGATGAAAGCTTCTATTGTCATAAACAGAATGCTGCTAGAAGCGTAGAATGTCAAATGTGCTTCTGCTGAAACTTTTGAAAAGGATGAATTAGACATCAAATGTGATTGGACATTGAAGGAAAGGAAGGTGATGATTTTTTATGCAGTGGCATAGAACTTGTCTGAATTTTGTTCAAATGTTTGGTGGAAGGTAGAACTTTAAGTGATGAATTTGGAAATTTGACAGATTTCTAAACAAGATCTTTAATAGGCAGCATGATTTCTCCTTGCTGCTTAAAATAAAATACATGAGGAAAGAGGTAGATTTTTAAATGAACTGTTTAACTTGGGTGATGGGAAAGGCAATAGACAATAAGAGAGAGGTTGGCACAGGAATAATGAAGGTAACAGAAGACCAGGGAAGAATACAAGAGTGACAGTGAACAGAGGTAAGCACTGTGAACTGATGGTACATGGAGGGGACTACAATCACTGTAATGATAAGAAGTGTATGATTTGTTGAATGTGGGACTAATGATCTGTTATGTTGTTGTTGTTGCTGTTGTAAAGTGCCATTGAGCTGGTTTCTGACTCAGAGCGACCTTGTATAGGGTTTCCAAGAAGCAGCTGGTAAGTTTGAACCACCAACCTTGTGGTTCAAACTGACCTTACAGTCAGTCACTGCTTTATCTCACGGTGCCACACCAGGCCTCCGGGGCTGTAGACCACTCAGTGACAATGAAAAGTAATTTTTAAATTAAAGTGAATTGAATTGTGCAAAATGAAAACAGAACTATTGCTTTGAAAATTCTGTTGTACAACCTAAGGGTACATGTCCTAGTACTCACCCCAAAGTCAAAGCTACATGATATTTTGTTAAAGAGATTAAGCCTATGACTGATGAATTAAGTCTAACCACAAGCACAGAAGCCCCATCACTTTACACTGAAAGGAATAGAGACAGGACAAAAGCCATCTGTCTCTTGGAATTCAGAATTCTACAAGAAGGAAACAGGTTAATTCTACAAGAAGGAAACCTGGTTGCAAACATCTGTTGTCCTTCAAGAAAAAAACAAAAACAAAAACAAAACATACCATGGTGGTTGTATGCCATGAAGTCAGTTCCAAATCACAGCGACCCTGCATAGGGTTTCCTAGGCTGTAAAACTTTCTTTCTCCCGCAGAACAGCTGGTAGTTTCGAATGGCTCACCCTGAGGTTAGCAACCCTACTCAGTGCTGATATCAGTAGAATTGTTGGACCGAGCACAGGAAGCAGAACTGCCTTGGTTTCAAAAGACTGAGTCACAGCTTTCTAGCTTTCAAAGGGTGGAACCACAGATTCCTCATATTCTAAAGGTAGCACCATCATTCCCTCCTAGGTTTCAAAGAGCCCAGTCTCCACCACCTTAGTTTCAAGAGCTGAGGTTGAGGTTCAAGTGGCCCAAGAGAATGGGTTTCTGTCCAAAGCTGAGGAGGTAAGACCAGTTTTCCATCTCCCATTAATTAATGGGAATGTCTACCTAATACTTATTCCACCAATGAACTTTGGAAGCAGATAACACACATTCTAGGGTTACCATTCACAGATGGGAAGAGATTTGCCTCCCAGGATGGAACATACTCAAATTGGTACCCATCCGGAAGATGAGGTTTTAGATTTAGAGTTCATGCTGAATGGAATAAGCATCTGGGATGACTTCATAGGACAAATGTGTTTTGCATGTGGTAAGAAGATGAATTTTGGAAAGCCAAAGAATAGAATGTTATGGATTGAACTGCATTCGCCCAAAACATGGATTTTAAATCCTAACCCTACACTTGTAGATGTAATACCACTGGGAAACAGGGTTTTCTTTGTTATGCAAATGAAACCACACCATTGTTGTTGCTGTTAAGC
>NW_006408637.1:8018129-8019372 GCF_000296735.1 Chrysochloris asiatica
CACACACACACACACACACACACACACACACACACATTAGACTGACATATCCAGGGACAAGACTTTGTTTCTTTTGTTTAGTGTAATATCCTTCAGTGCCTAAAATAGTACCTGGTGAACAGTAAGTGCTCAGTAGATATTTATTGAAGAATGAATGTCTTTCCTGTATCTTGAGAGCAATGGCTATTTCTTATTCACCTAAGACCTTACACTAAATTTATATGGGGCACTCGGCTCTAATTGTTTTCATTTGGAAAACCTCAAATCATTTAAGCACCTTGTCTGGTTTGCTCATAAGATAATCAAATGATATTCAAAATCTTCCAAAGAAGAATAACATCTTTAGGACCTTCTTCATTTTACAGACAAGTTGAGAAACGTGGTTTCAGTTGTATTTATTGAGGACTCTTAATTCTAGGGTACTGGAGCCCTGGTGTGGCACTGTGAGATAAAACACTGGACAGAAAGGTCAGCTTGCACCACAAAGGTCAGTGATTCAAACTCACCAGGTGCTCTTTGGAAACCCTATACAGAGTCACTCTGAGTCAGAACTGACTTGATGGCACTTAACAACAACAGAGATGCTAATGTAAGATTAAGGACACCATTCTTTCAGGAGGACAGCTTTGAAAACATATAATTTCAGGACTAGGTGTTAAGTGCTTTAAAAGAATAGAGTATGTCAACATAAGGTGGTAGGTGGTGTGGTTCAATACAAGTTGTCCTGGGAACCAGCATATAAATGACTAACTATGCTTGGGAGAAAGTGAAGAAAATCTGAGAGCACAGCCTTCAGTATGGGTTGCACCTCAATCCAAAGAAAACAAAAATCCTCACCACTGGTCCAATAAATAACATTAAGATAAATGGAGAAAGAATTAAAGTTGCCAAAGTCTTCATTTTGCTCAGATCAACCGTTGGCACTTACGGAAGCAGCAGTCAAGAAACTGAACAACGTATTGCATTAGGCAAATCTGGTGCACGAGACCTGTTTAAAGTGTCCAAGAACGTATTTGCAAAGTAATAAATGTAAATATGAGAGCTATGTTATGTATATGCATGTGTAATATAAATATAATATACTTGAAATATAAAGATATCCCATAAGATAAAAAAATAATAATAATAAAAATAAAGTTTTCAAGAGCAAAGATAAAAAAAAGCTAAAGTGTGACCTGGAGAGATGGAGCAGCTGGGGACTTTAGACACAGAGAGGGAGAGGGGCTGTGTGCTGACAACCGGG
>NW_006408637.1:8020741-8028992 GCF_000296735.1 Chrysochloris asiatica
ATTGTAACCATGGCAATGAGATGATATACGATAGAATGAATGTAAAACTAAAGTTCTCTCATGTAAACTATCATATAATTCATAATAAAACATTTAAGAAAACAAAAAAACAAGAGTCTATAAAAAAAAAACTTAAACACTTCTACTCACCCCCCAAAAAAAAGAAGTCTTTGCTACATCAATGTGGTATGTGTATATTAAAAAAAAGCTGATGGGAATAGAGATAAATACTGTTAGTTGAAGGTGTATGGAGGGGATTGTACGTATTGCAGTGTTTGGTCGAATGGAAATCTGCTCTGTAAACCTGCACTCAATTCACAATAAAAGCTTAAATTAAATTAAAAAAAAAAAACAACTGATGCTATGTCTGTAAACCTTTACTCCATTCACAATAAAAAGTAAGAAAGAAAAAAAAAAAGAGCAAAGATATCAGTTCGAGAACTAAGGTGCACCTGACCCAAGCCCTGGTATTTTCAGTAACCTCATATGCATGTGAAACTTGAACAATGACTAAAGAAGACCATAGAAAAATGGAAGCATTTGAGTTACAGTGTTGGAGGAGAATATTAAAAGGATCATGGACTGCCAAAAGAACAAACCAATCTGTGTTGAAAGAAGTACAGCTAGAGTGCTCCTCAGAAGCCAGGATGGACAGACTTCGTCTCTCATACTTCAGGCATATTATCAGGAGGGACCAGTTCCTAGAGAATGACAGCATGCTTGGTAAAGTGGAGGGTCAGCAAAAAAAAAAGGAAGATTCCCCAACGAGATGGATTGGCACAGTGGCGACAGCAATGGGCTCAAGTGTAGCAAACATTGTGAGGTTGGCGCCAGACCGGGTCACAATGTGTGTCGCTATGATTCAAACCCACTTGACAGCACCGAGCAACAATAACAACAACTGCCTGGGAGAAAGCACAGGAAGGACTGGGTAGAGGCATCTGGGAAGGCGGAGAGTCTCACCTGCTTCCCGGTAAGGCCACGCCCTGGCTCTGACTCTGGGTAGCACTCCTCCCACCCTGCTCAGGCTGCTCCCTCCGTGCATATCCGGACTAGTGATCTTCAAACCATGAAACTGGTGGTGATGAGCCGTGGAGTCAGTTCCAACTCATAGCAACCCTGTGTAAGGTTTCTTAGGCTATAAATCTTTACAGGAGCAGAAAGCCTCCTCTTTCTTCTAGAATGGCTGGTAATTTCAAACTGCTGACCTTGAGGTTAGCAGCCCAACTCGTAACCACTATGCTACCAAAGCTTCTAACCATGAAACTTACTGTTGTTGTTATTAGGTGTCATTGAGTCGGTACCAACCCATAGCGACCTTATGCACATCAGAATGAAACACTGCCCGGTCCTGGGCCAACCTCACTATTGTTGTCACGCTTGAGTCTCCATCGATGCTGCCACCTGGCCAATCCATCTCATTGGGGCTTTTCCTTCCTCTTTTTCTCTGACCCTCCACCTTACCAAACATGGTATCCTTCTCCAGTGACTGGTCCCTCCTGACAATAGGTCCGAAGTATGAGAGACGAAGTGTGGCCATCTTAGCCTCTAAGGAGCACTCTGGCTGCACTTCTTCCAAAACGGATCTATTGGTTCTTTTGGCAGCCCATGGCACTTTGAACACCAGAAAATAGAGTCTAATAATTCTCATGAAGCTTCAATAAAACACTGGGGGAAGGGTGTTTAGGCACCAACTGAACAACTTAACTCAGGCTCACAAAATAGCCTAAGCACAAAAGAAGAATCATTAGAATTCATCATCCTGTTCTGACTTCTAACAATCAATGTGTTGACCACACACTCAGAGAAGGCAAAAACAGCTATTTTCATTCTTTAAAAATCTCCTACACCCATTCTGTTTATTTTTGTTTCCTCTCCTCTGAATTTACCAGCTACGATTTCTCAACTTTATGTGCTACCTGGGTCTCCTGATACCCCAGGAACTTTCTGTCTAAAGCACTTCAATGGGTATCAATAAATTAATTTACTAAGGATCCATTTGTTGTTGTTAAATGCTGTTGAGTCTATACCCACTCATAGCGACCCTGTCTAGGTGGGTTTGAACTGCCGACCTTGTGGTTTGCAGTCCAGTGCTGATCCTACAGAACCACACCAGAAATCCATAATGAAAGCTTTAATTTCCACCAACAAGCCAATCCTAGTCAGAGTAGCCAATACAAAAAAATTAGAATCTGATATGGAATTAAGCAGGTAGTAGCAAATTAAAGATCCGCTAAGATGTAAATTTAAAACTACCCCAATGTTAAACATGACCCAATGAATCTCTTTAATTGACAATTAGCTCTGTTTTACCTCCTTGAGAAGGGAGACGTGAACACTCTTAGAAAATTCAGGCTGAGGAAGAGAATCCGCAGTTCTTTCCAGGGTATTTGCACGCCTGGACTCATCACTGCCTTCCTTGACCTTGATCTAATCAGACAAGGTCAGGTCACAACCCCACAGTGTGCAGCAGGCAGAGATGGACAACCATATCAGAGGAAATGGTACAGTGAATTATGGCTCTTCTATCAGTCTTTGTAACTCCCATCAAATGACTGGGTGAGATCGGGAAAACCGGGTGTACCGTACTCTAACTCAGGGATTGATTCGTTTTGCCTTCCAGCTAGATTTAAAAGGTTCCCTCTCAGAAGCAGGGACAGAGGATCCCAGAACATCAAGAAAGAAGAGCCTAGCACAAAATTGCTATAGCAGAGGCAGAGATGGAGAGACAGAGCCATGGGCTCCCCCGTCCATGGGGGGAGTAAAGCTGTGTGTGCCTTTGGATAGCAGGCTGCCTTGAAGAGGAGACCCTCTGGACATTTATCTTCAGTGCTAAAGGAGCTTTGTAACACTTGTCTGAGCACGGCAGAGGCCAAGGGTCCAAGGGGCCACATGGCTGAGAGGGTAAGGAACATGAGGTGTCTGGGAAGAGGAGATCCTGCCCAGAGAACTGCTGTATTCGAGGTTGTTTGTGTTCCTGAAGTGTACCCTGTTCACTTTGCTAATAAACCCTACAATCACACGTACTGTCAGTTCTGTATTATCAATGGAAGGGATTATGGAATTCAACAGAGAAGTGGGAATGCTGTAGGAGGGAAGGTTGGTGTCAGACCAGGAAAAAGATAGATGAAAGGTCGAGACATAGCTGATATCTGCCGCATAGGAGTCAGTCAAGCCTTGGATGACTGTGAGTTTGATTTTCCTTCCCCCTTGTGAAGTTGGAAGAAGTCAGACCTGGTCCTCACATCATTTCGGCTGGAGGGTACAGAGAATAAGGAAGTCAAGACCCAACAAGGAAAGCCAGAGCACTAGCTTAAATCCAGGAGATGGTCAGAGCCTCCTTTTCTGCTGGATGGCCTATATCTCAGGTCAGTAACAGGGCAGTCTGCAAAGAAGACAGGATGTACCGGAGCCAGATAGAATGGCTACCACGAGCACATCAGTATTCCAGGCACTTGGTTCTGACTGTGATCAAATGAAGCCTCCAATAAAATCCAGTAAAGCACAGTGCAAGTCTTTCTAGGCAAAGAGAGCACGCAGGATACAGTTTTCCTGTCCCTGAAATGAACCTTGTTGTCAACGGAACCATATGAGCTGGTTATTTTTATGGGTCCAATCAAGTTGAAATTAAATATGCTTCAGCGGTATAAAAAAAGAACCCTGGGGCACAGTGGTTAAGTGTTGGGCGGCTAACGAGAAGGTGGGTGGTTTAAGCTCTCTAGCTGCTTGGTAAAGGGAAAAAATCTGGCGCGCTCCTTCTATAACTTCAGCCTAGGAAACCCCATGGGGTAGTTCTCTGTCTTTGAGGGTTGCTAGCGTAGTGGTTACGAATTGGGCTGCGAACCTTAAGGTCAGCGGTTCGAAACTACCAGCCGCTCCGCGGGAGAAAGATGAGGCTTTCTACTCCCGTAAAGATTTACACCCTTGGAAACCCTGTACAGGGTCGCTATGAGTCGGAACCGACTCCATGGCACATAACAACAACAACAACCTAGTAGTTATGAATCAGGCTGTGAACCTCAGGGTCAGCAGTTTGAAACTACCAGCTGTTCCACGGGAGAAAGATGAGGCTTTCTGCTCCCATAAAGATTTACAGCCTCGGAAACCCTGTACAGGGTCGCTATGAGTCGGAACCGACTCCATGGCACATAACAACAGAGAGCAAAACGGACTTAATGGCACACAACAACCACTTAATGTTGCTACTTCATGCTACAGAAAACAGACTCACTCACAACTGGTTCAAGGCACAGTGCCATACAATACTTTGCCGTAAGGAGCCACACTCCCTAGTTGATTTGTGTCCAATCCAAACTATATTCTTGACAAAAACTCAGTTATATCACAAAAGCAAAGGCATTATTTCTTTCAGTTTAGCCATCTGTAACATTAGCAACATTATGTAACATTATGTTCCGTTTCTATAAAATGGGCATATTGTTGTTAGGTGACACTGGGTTGGCTCTGACTTGGAGCAACCCTATCCTATGCACAACAGAGCGAAATACTGCCTGGCTGTGTGCCAGCTTCACAATTGCTATGTTGGTGTAGCCAATAGCAGCAGGCCCCTTTAGGATAGATCAGATAGGAGGTATATTTTTCTGTCACATACACTTGCCGTAGCGTCGCACAGTTCTTCAATGAGAAACGCTGAGCGGGTTCTGACTTAGTGATCCTGTATAGGATTTCAGTGGCTGTAAATCTTTGCTGGAGCAGAAAGCCTCATCTTTCTCCTGCAGAGTGGCTGGTGGGCTCAAACCACCGACCTTGTGGTTTCTGGTCTAGTGCTTATCCTACAGAAACACCACACTTGCACTCTCATTTATTTACGTTTGTTGTTGTTAAGTGCTGTCAAGTCGGTTGCGACTCAGAGAGACCCCGTACAGGGTTTCCAAGGAACAGCTGGTGGGGTTTGAACCAAGCACCGACCTCATTTTTACACAGCCCGACCCTCTGTAAATCTTAAAAATAGTTTTCTGCAACTATTTTCCTTCTCATATTTCTATGTGTAGATCGGATGTTCTGTCTTTTGTTGCTATGTGTTTTATAATCAATAGGAGGGAAGAACAAAAAGAGATGTTAAATTGCTTGTAGGGAATTATTTACAGAATTCTTGACAGAGCAGAGACGTTGCTAAGTGCAGCTGAGTCCAATCCGACTTATAAGTTTTCCAATGAGTGGCTAGTGGGTTTGAACTGCTGACTTTGCAGTTCAAGCCGACCTTGCAATCCAGTGCTTTATTTAACTGGGCAAACTAGGCCTCTTCCAAATAGGCCATCACTACTTAGTTCAGAAGTAGAAACAAATACATTCGGTTTCCGTCTTATAAGCAAATGACTACAAGAACCGTACTTTTTGTTACCATTCTGGGAAACCAGGGATGGACCGGGCAACTGTGCTCACTCAAATTCACTGCCACGGAGTCAATTCCAGCTCACAGCCACCTTGTCTATTTAAGGTTTCCAAGGCTGCAAATCTTTACAGAAACAGAAAGCCTCATTTTTGGCCCACAGAGCAGCGAGTGGATTTGAAGTGCCAGCCTTGCAGTTAGGAGTCCAGTGCTTTTCCTACATTACCACAAGGGCTAGAAGAGTAAAAAACTGGTATACAATGTCTAGGATCTACCTAAAAGAGACGCACAATTCACACAGCCAATTCATTTGAATTGCCCGATACTTTCCCAGAAAACTCTTTTCTAGTAATGATGTATACAGACCTTGCTCTAAAAACCGGTGTTCTAAGATGGTAAGGAACATCAAATTTGTTCACATAAAACCAGTAGAAGCGTATCCTTGGCTTAGCATAGTGTTTACTCCTGAAACCGTTCATTGCTTTCCTAATTATACAAAGCAAGAGGCACCTTTTTCATTCATTGTATCCTTAAATGCCCCAAGCTCTGGTTTCCTAAGTGAACTCTTGTTTTGCATGAATCCAGACTTTCTTAGGAACTACAGTGCAATCTGAATACCAATAATAAGAAATCTAGTCCCCTCCCCGTTTTAACAGGAAGTGCATTTTCTTCCTAATTAAAAAAAGAGTCGGAAGGTACCTGGGGAATGTTTGTCTATTCAAGGTGTAAACTGGCATTTAATTAACTAGGTACACATCATATGATGTCCAGATTATAAACTCCTAAATGCTATGAAATCCCACCCAGGAATAGAATCTATTTCTTCCTTAAAATGGTAACTTTGTCCTAAAACTGTTCCTTTCCTCCTAACACTGTCCTTATCACTATTCTATCTGCATAATACCATTCCTAGTGAAGTACTAAAAGTTCACATTCCTCAAAGTGTTTACCCAACATTGTGACTTAGTAGCAGACCTTCTAAGGTCCAATGTAAACACATTTCTGCAGAAAATGGATGGATCTCAATACGTACAAAAAAGATCTGAGCACTTGTATGTGGTTGTGGCCCCAGAAACCGAGCCAGAAAAACACGATGGAATCAGTAGTAGTGAAAATAAAAACTATAGATCGGCGCTGGCAATGAAGCAGACATTCTTGGGAAAGTGAGACAACAGGTCTGTCTTGTTTAGGGCTACATTTCACACAGTTTTTAAAAACATCACAGCACACATTAGATTTCTACTTTGGGTTACTTCAGGCAAACTTACATTAGTCATTAACCCCAGACTTTTGAATAGATTGTTTTACAGTTTCTAGGTGGAGTCCTGCTGTGGCACTGTGGGTTAATGCGCCAGACTGCAAAGCAGTTTGAACTGCAAGGTCGGCAGTTCAAGCTCACCAGCTGCTCCTCGGAAACCTTATACAGCTATGGGTGGGAATGGACTCCGTTGGCACATAACAACAGTAGTAGATAATATTACTCATTAGCAAGTAACTAATAAACCACTCAACTGAGTTTAGCCTAAGGAGGTGGAGGATGGATGCTGATTCACCTTACAAGGTTTGAGGGGAAAGCTGGCTGAGGGAGGAGGAACAAATGGCTTGGATGGGTAATAGCAAGGGATTGAACTATGAAGTGTGTGTCTTTGTGCACACCAAGATGGACAGTTTGAAGATTCGATCTCACAGACCAGGGAAAGCATCCAAGTAACGCATTCCACTCACTCAGATGTGTGTGCCTCACCAACTAAGGCTGGAAACTGTTTCCATTCTTTAAAGTATAAAAGCGCACGCCCCCCGGGCCGCATCCTTCACCTGGGGCGCTCCTCCACTGAGAGCGTGAGGCAAGGAGAGAAGTGCCGGCCAGGAGTGCTTCCAAGTGGAAGTGCAACCGCGCTCCCCCAAAGTTGAAACAACTGCTGCATCAGGGGGTCCCCTGTGTGTTGGGTCACTAGCAAGTGGATGCTCACGTTCTTTCCTCTCCTCCAACCTTGAAACCTTATCAGCCTGTGAGCTCAGCGGTCACCTGCGAAGAGCAGAGTAGCGCCACTCAGCTACCCCTAAAACCTCTCCCAGGGCCCCAAACAACCGGAAAAAAGATCCGAGAAACATCAACAACGAAGGCGCCCAGGGGAAGGTGACCGGTTCCCTGGAATGATGGGTCAGGAGGAGCTCACTGCACGGAGTTGTCATCCTCCCGCGACCAACCCCGGACGGTTAGCTGCAGGTCGCGGCGAAATAAAAACGAAATACAGCCCTTGCACCCACCAGACCGGAAGGGTTGGGGACCACTTGCCAGGAGTTGCGGGCGGCACCAGCCGAGTCACGTTCCGAAGCCACCTCGCCCGCTTCCGGCTCCGCGGCAGTCCCCTCCCCCAAGCCGTGGGCACTGGGCGGCCCGGGAGGGGGCAAGGGCCGGCTGGAGGGGCCGGCGTCCTCCTACCTGTGGTGGAGAGCACCGTGCTGGCGAAGAAGAGCGCCGAGGTGAAATCCCAGTTCCAGTTGCCGGAGGAGTTGCTGAGCACCGACACGCCGTAGCTGCTGGCCTCTAGCACCCGCGTCAAGAACTGCTCCAGCCGCTCCTCGGTCAGGCACTCGTGCTCCTGCAGAAAGCGCCGCTTCGCCTTAGCCAGGTCTTGGCGCAGCAGGTCCTCGTTGGGCAGCTCCACCGACGAGAAGACCACGGCGCCGAACACCAGATAGAGCAAGTAGCCCACCACCAGGAAGCCGAAGACCCAGGCCGAGCGGTGCCGCTCCACCAGCGGCACGCATGAGCTGCTGGCCAACGACTGCAGCATCTTCCTGCCCCAAGCGCCGGCGCCGCCCCAGCCCAGAGCTCCGGTGTCGCGCCGGGGCCCCAACGCTGCGCCCTTGGCGGAGCCGCCAGCCCGCGCCACCTGC
>NW_006408637.1:8029092-8035175 GCF_000296735.1 Chrysochloris asiatica
GAGCCCCTGGTGCCGCCGCCCGCCGCGCGCCTTCTCGGCTGGCGATCCCGCCGGCGCCTTTGTGCAGCGGGCGGCTCTCGGCGATTGGCTCGCGGAGGCGGGTTTTTTTCTTCTTTCTTTTCCTGCTTCCTTGCAATATGAAAAGCCCAGATGATGTGGCACTGACGTCGTTGTCCAGCTCAGGTAACCGAAGAGCCGCCAAAGAGCTGGCCATAAACTTGGCCAGGTGTGGGTGGCTGGCAAGGCGAGGCGAGGAGACTGTGGCTGCCCTCCTGGAGGCCTTGTCCACGCCTGTCGGTCTGACTGCCCCAGCAGTGGCTTGGGGGTCTCCTCCTCCCGTGGGAAAACTGAAGGAGACTAGGCCCGCAGTTGATAGCACTCGGAGTGTGTGTGTAGGGGGTCTGGGAGTGACTTCTAGGAAAGGTTGTAACTTGTCCGAAGCCCCCTGTCCGAGCCTCCACCTGTTTCCCACGTGTTCCCTCCTAATTAAAGGCACTATTACAAAATGGCGAGCACCTTATAGGGGGCCTTTATGAGGGTGACAACTTTAGAATCTAGAACTGGAAGGTACTCCTAGATCAGAAAAGTCTCCACCCCACCCCACCCCCATTTGCCCGGTTCTTAAGAAACAAGGGTTAACGAAGGTTTGAGAAAGGTCCCATTTTTTTTAGTGGCGCTGTAGGATAAGCATGATGTCGGTTTGAACCCCATCAGCCACTCCTCAGAAACCCTATTTTGTTGTTGTTAAGTGCCGTCCAGTCGGTTCTGACTCATAGCGACCCTGTACAGGGTTTCTGAGGCTGTAAATCTTTACAGGAACAGAAAGCCTCATCTTTCTCCCGCGGAACAGCTGGTAGTTTCGAACTGCTGACCCTGAGGTTCGCAGCCTGATTTGTAACCACTACGCTACCAGAACTCCTTTAGAAACCCTATCTATACAGCATTGGAACCAACTCAATGGCACTATCAACAATTCTGTACAATACCTTAGGTTTTATGATGAACATTCCATTGTACCAACTACCAGACACAATTGAGATTTTCCACGTGTCTGTATGTTGTTGTAGTTGTTAGGTGACATGGAACCAGTTTAGACTCAGTGAGCCTGGCTTCAACAGAAGGAAGCACTGCTTGCCCAGTTCTGCGCCCTCCTGACAGTCTATGTTTAAGCCCATTGTTGGAGCCACTGTGTCATTCCATCTCTGCGAGGGTCTTACTTTTTTCCCACTGACCCTCAGCCAAATTCCATATCCTTCTCCAAGGACTGGTCCCTTCTGACCACAGGTCCAAAGTATTAGAATCCTTGATTCTAAGGCGCACTCTGGCTGTACTTCTTCCAAAACAGATTTGTTCATTCTGGTAGTCCATATTCAATACTCTTTCCCAACACCATAATTCAAAGGTATCAGTTTTTCTTCTGTTTTCCTGATTCATTGTCCAGCTTTCTCATGCATATAAGACGATGGAAAATACCCTAACTTGGGTCAAGTGCACTTTTCTCATCAAAGTGAAAACTTAGTTGTTGTTTTTTTAACACTTCAAAGAGGCCTTTTGCAACATATTTGTCCAAAGCAATATGTAGCTTGATTCCTTAAATGGTGTTTCTATATGTGTTGATTCTGAATCCAGGTAAAATGAAACCCTTGACAACTTCAATATTGTCTCCTATCTTGACCTAGACCTGAAATATCCCTCCAAGGCCACCCCATCAAAAGTTACATAAGAGTAACTTAGCAAGCAGAAAAAAACTATCAGAAATATAGAGAGGGCTGTGGGATAGAAGAAAAAGGTCAGCAACTCCATAGTAGCAGCAAGGAGGTTTTTAAGGGGGATTAGTCTTGGGCAGTGGTGGTGGCTGGGTTGGTTCAATCTTCTGTACCTCCTAGCAGGACGCAGGAGTTTTTTATGGCTTTGGTGAACATGACAACTCCAAGATCACCTCGTCAAAAGTTGCATTGTTATTAAGTGCCTTGTGTCGGTTCTGACCCATAGCAATCCTGCGTAGGGTTTCTGAGCAGCAGCTGGTGAGCTTAAACTGCCGACCTGGCAATTCAAACTGACTTTACAGTCCAGCGCACTAACCCACAGCACCACACCAAGTTGCATAGGAGTGATTTAATGAGTGGAAATGGGCTATCAGAAAGCAGCTGCTACACCCATACAAAATCTATTTCCCCTTCAGTCCATCCTCCAGGACCAGCTCTTACAACCTGCAGGCCTCCTTCTTCTACCAAGTCCCTGCAGCCCCCAACAGAGGTTTTAAAACTTGGAAACCCTATACAGGGTCGCTATGGGTCGGAATCGACTCGATGGCACTTAACAACATGTAGGGAGAGGCAACTTTGCTGTAATTGGAGGTACAGACCACAGCTGCAATTTAGATAAAACACAGCAGAGCAAGCCTATGCCCAGGAAAAAAACAAAGATGCAACAAAAATTAGCAGCAGCCCCAAGAGAAGGAAGGAAGGAAACCAAGTGACCACAGCAGGTATGTTCAAAGCCTTTATCTGTTTCTTCCTGTAGCCTGATAAATCAGTAATGTTCTGGTGGTTGTTGCCGTTGTTATTAAGTGCTTTCGAATTGGTTCTGATCCATAGCAACCCTGTTCTGGTTGTTGTTGTTGTTAAATGCTGTCGAGTCGATTCCGACCCACAGCGACCCTGTATAGGGTTTCCAAGGAGCAGCTGGTGGTGAGCTTGAACCACCAACCTTGCAGTTCAAATGGCTCTGCAGTCTGACGCATTAGCCCACAGCACCACACCAGTAGTCTGGTATATGTATATATATTTATATATATATATAATATATACAACATCTGGTCTTTACTATAACACATGTCCCACCTTGAGCAGCTGTTAAAATATCTAGATCCATTCAGTTCTGAAGGTCAAACTTACTCAGCTTCGAGCGTTCTCTGCGGTTGTTCAAGACCTGCTTAGTAAAATTCCTTAGAGCTTCAGTGTGTCCTATGACTTCCAAGGGGCCAAGGAAAGGAACAAAAACAGTTCAAAGGTGATCGCACCAGGAGAAAACGCAGTTGGTGCGCCTGGCTTTAACCGTGGAGTAATTCAGATGGTTCTGGCAGCATAGGGCCACCCCAGAGTGGAGCACTTACCGAATCACATGGTAACCAGGGCCACAAGTAACAGACACACCGTCATTTAGTGTCGTTCATTAGGAACGAGGTGCTGCACCCATCCAGTGCTATCACTTGCTGGTAATGGGAGACAGGACACTGAACCGTTCAGGAGAGGGACTTGGAGGGAGACACGAGAACTCATGAGGTCTTACTCAGCTCATAGAGGCAGGCTTTCCTAGAACTAGGTGGGCACAAGCTAACCTAAACCATCCCCACCCTCTCATGGCCACACCAAGAGGCATTGTGATCTCTTTTCAAAATGCATGTTTCCAGGACAATCTGGGTCCAAGAGACGGTGATGCTATGTGTGTTCCCCCCACTCTCCCATCCCGTTCCTTAGTCACAGAGGTAGGAACACACTCTTAGGTGTTTCCCATGGCTACTTAATCAGAGGTCTCACGTTCAAGATGTGCAGTCAACGCTTGAGAAGGCGGATTGTCCACAGATCCAGCAGCTGTTTTTGTGGGGGACTTCAGTGAAGCTGTAAGCCCACTCTAGGCAAACATCCTCTGCCCTGAAGAGAGGAAAGCAGAGTAGAACACACCTGTGGTTGGAAAGACAGGTGTTACCAGGTAGCAAGAGGGGTACATTTTTTCCTTCTATTAGGATCACTATAGTGACTTCCCCTCAGGTACTGAGAACAGTGAGTGCCTTCAGCATTTTCCCTGAGTGGACCATACTTGATGCCCCAGGAAAGGCACTAGAGGATTGTGAGTAAAATCACCCATTTTCCTATATACCAGAAAAGGAGACCCACTTCCATCCCTCCTGCTAGGGAAACTTTGCTGTATAATCTGCCTGCCTGCCCCCCACTGACTGGGCTTGCTTATGTATCTATTGTTCCAGAATAGTGAGGAAGAAGTTTAGGGCATCGAGTGAGCACACAAGATAATTTTGTACAGCAGCTACCAAATTACTATCTTGTTATGGCTATTTTCCAACCAACATGGCGCAACAGTGTCTAATTCCCTACTGGATATACCATTCTGACTGGTGCTGTAGCACTTGCTTCTTGGTTCTCTGTCTGGCAAGAGGTAAATGGCTGTACCTGAAAACCAGGTTAGTGCCCAAGGTTTGGAGGCGCTCTCAGATGTCCTGCCACAGCCATGGCGCTTTTCCCCACGGGTCTTTCACTGTTCCTTTTGTCATTGGCCAATCTACATAGTTACCCTGCAGGCTACAGATTGTCCAGAGGGTTAAGGGGTAAGGTGATGTCCATCCTTACAACCCTTGTTTCTGTCCATTGACTCTTTTTCCCTGCATCAGCTTACAGCCAGGTGGGTTGAGTAGAGGCTTGTATGACCACCACTATTAAGGAGTCCTGGTGTGGTGCTGTGGGCTAATGCATCAGACTGCAAAGTCATTGGAACTGCAAGGTCGGTGGTTCAAGCTTGCCAGCGGCTCCTTGGAAACCCTACACAGGGTCGCTATGGGTCGGGATCGACTCGATGGCACTTAACAACAACAACAATCACAATGGTGGCACACCTCAGTTGGAACCACTCCTGTACCAGGCATTGGCTAGCAATGGGTCTTCCCCTGTCTTAGTAAAGAGAGGAGGCACCTTTGGCCACATTGCTAGCCTGTGCTGGGAGAGGGGGTCACCTTGATATGTCACTGGGCCAAGTACAACTTGTAACAATTGGGACAACAGATTGAGAGAAAGGACAGTGTATGCATGCTGCTTAGTCAGCATTGGGCGATAGCTGATGACAGCTTGAAAATCAGTTCATTGATCCATCCGTGGACAGGCAACACTGTGAAGGCTCTCAGCTTCCTGCCCTGTTATTGATTCCGCCTGGCAAAGAGTGGTAAAGGTCACCAACAAATGTTTCTCTACAGGACTGTATTGATATTCTGCCCCCTGTATTGCAGAGAGTGGGAGGTTGGGGTTTCTCAGCACCCCTACTCAACAGTTCAGCAAAACTGGCGAAGGTTTTAGAAGTGTAAACACTACAGCCGTCCTTGCAGCTTGCTTTGGTCTCTGCCCCAGTCTCAGGAGGCACCTATTTTTTTAAACCAATCAAGTGGTATCAAGCACTGGGCCAAATGGGGTGTAAAAACCTTTCAAGAACTCAAAAGACACACAAAGGCTTGTACTTTGGCATTCTAGGGATGGGGTAGACTTGTATCTTATTGACTGTGGTGGGTTCAAGGAACACACAGGCTTACCTGAGCGCACGACCCCTAAGAATTTCACCAGTGTTCCTGGCTCTTGCACCTTTGGGGAGTGCATCTCCCCTACTGGGCATCTAGTCAATCCTGTAATAGAGAAACGTCTTCAGTAGTTAACCTGATGTCATCAGGATAAAGAAACCAGTGGACAGGGGCTGAGAAAGGAAACAGTCGGGTTCCTAGCAACCATCCCAGGCCTCTACCAAGGGCTTCTAACAGGGAATTAAGTTCAGGCTGCAGCGTGTATGTGCAGACCACCTTTTGGGGTTCCCTATAGTCCACTGTCGTATGCTTAAATCCACCTGGATTCTTCACAGACCTTGTTGTTGTTATGTGCCATGGAGTCAGTTCTGACTCATAGTGAGGGTTACCCTTCACAGGGTTTCTGAGGCTGCAAATCTTCACGAGAGCAGAAAGCCTCCTCTTTCTCCCTTAGAGCAGCTGGTAGTTTTGAACTGCCAACCTTGAGGTTAGCAGCCTGATTCGTAACCACTATGCTACAAGAGCTCAAGCACTGTGGGCTTCCTTGAGGGTACCTGAGGAAATGACTTCACTGATTTCTTTATGTTCTCTAGGCAACTTAGCGTAGTGGTTACGAATCGGGCTGCGAACCGGAAGGTCAGTAGTTCGAAACTACCAGCTGCTCCGCGGGAGAAAGATGAGGCGATCTGCTCCCGTAAAGATTTACAGCCTCGGAAACCCTGTTCAGGGTCGCTATGGGTCGAAACCGACTCGAAAGCACTTAATAACAACAACAGCAACAACTGCC
>NW_006408637.1:8036125-8038145 GCF_000296735.1 Chrysochloris asiatica
ATGTTTACAATCACTAAACCTAAGCTGGCAGTAATTCAATTGACAAATCCTGTCTCCTAGCAGTCTTAAGAATATTGTTAATATAAGTATTAAAACTACCTAAGATTACAAGTAGAATAAAATGTAGCTAATGTGTGGCTTCTAACTTTTAATAAGAATATACTAAAGTGTAGGAGAGTCAAAAATTTAAAGTAAAAGGGATACTAATAAAATCATGAATAAATCAGAGAATGTTTCACCAGGAGAAAAATTCAACTAGGGGTCTGTGCATAAAAATAATAAAACAACTCTTTGTGGCTCTGCCATCCAAAGAGAGAAAGAAAGAAAAAGAAAAAGAAAAGAAAGTATTTCATTGTTGCTTTGCAAAGACAATGAATTCTTCATGCACAGGTTTCCCCATGTCTCATTTATTTAATTCCTCGATTAATATGTCTCAATTTATTTATTTTAATTCCTTAATTAATTATGGCCCTGGCCAAACAACAGGCAACTTACGGTGTCTGCTGCCCGCTACTCATTGTAATGGGCAGGGTCACGGTTCCCAGGCCACCTTCTCCTTCAGGATTGCTCTCACCTGCAGTTGGAACTGCCCCACACAGGTAGTCTAGAACACATCTAAGTCAATCCCAGGAGGGCATACACCTCTAGACTGTAAATTACTAAAGTGAGGTGGGAGGGTTGAAACCACTCAGAGTTTTCAGTGATAAAGGTGTAGTCTGCCCTGTATCAACCACAGCTAGCCTGCTGCTTTTTTTTTTTTTTTTTTACCATTTTTGACCAATGTATTGTATTTTGATCTCTAGGAGTCCTGGTGTGGCCCTGTAGGATAATGCACTGGACTGCCAGGTCCATTTAAACTTCAAGGTCAAGGGTTCAATCTCACCAGCTGCTCCTCGGAAACCCTATACAGGGTTGCTGATTCAGAACCGACTTGATGACACTTCACAACAACAACACTGTGATTTCTCCAGGAAACCTCTGGTCCCTCTGCAGGGCTCTGACCTAGGGATGACATCAGCCACTGCCCCTAGTCTCTACTGACTGGTGGGCTCCACCTGAAGACAAGGGACACTTCCTCACAGGGGAATGGAGGGCAGGCAGATCCACTGGTGGTATTGTTGGTCCCGCTTCAGAGTCTTCTTACGGTGGTTATTTTTACTGTCACCTTGTTGTGTTGTTAAGTGCCATCAATTTGGTTCCAACTCATAATGACCCTGTACAGGGTTTCCGAGGAGTGGCTGTGAGTGTGAACTGCCACCCTTGCTGTCCAGTGCTTATCCTACAATATCACACCATGACTCCACGGCCATCTTGGCAGCCACTAAACCCACTGTCAAGAGGCCTTCATATGGTTGTCTTACGGGGTTTTGTCAGTTGTTTCTCTCTCTCTTCCCATGGCTCTCACCATCCTCGCCCTCGTCTGCCCAGTTGTGCCCCGGTCAGCTGACCTGTTCCTTGGTCAGCTGACCTGAGCCTAGGTCAGCTCTGTGTAGGTTCTGCTGGAGGTAAGGTGGGGAGTGCTACTGCTCATTCCTTCTGCCTCAGCTCCATTTAAAGTGATACTCTTACCCCCTGATATTATTCACCCATAGCAACTTAGGTGCACTGCTCACTTCTTTTCTGCTGGAATTTCCCAGCGCTCATTCTCCTCTCCTGGAGGCTTGATAAAGGGGGAGGGGTGATGCACAAGGCCAGGACTCTTGCTTATGCAATGAGAGAGGCAATGGCAATGGGGGTAGCTGGTGAGCAAGTCAATGGGCACTTTGGCTCATGCGCTGTGCTTAGCATGCTGCCTGCTCTACCCAAGACATTTCCTCTGCCCTCCCCATTTTTACAGACCTACAGGTGAGTGTCTCCAGTTACTCATCTTGCTTGTGGAGCTGGCTGGGTTTCTGTTTTTTAAAAGTTTTTGTTGTGAACTGAGTGATAGTTTGCATGGTAGAACATCGGCTTTACACCATCGTTTCATTGCAATGATTACAATCTCCTCCGTGCATCATCATTCAACAGTATTTGCTTC
>NW_006408637.1:8038299-8043076 GCF_000296735.1 Chrysochloris asiatica
GAATATATAATAATTTAAACAACCAAAGGGCACATTCTGCAAGCCTGCCGCCTGGCCACCAGCACCTAGTCCCTCTCTTTCCATGAGTCTAGAGTCCTCAGCTCTCCCTCTCCATGTCCTCATCTCTGCGGAGGCAGCTGTTTTGAACATCAGTCACTACCACACATGGTTATCGGTCTCCCCCAGCAGTGATCTTACACATGCTGCAGTGGGCAACTGGGCATCACCACCTTTAGGGCAACGCCACCTTTGGGGAAACCACTACTTTCATAGGTAACTTTCTACACTTAATGCAGGTACACACTTTACCACAGCCATGCTTTACCACTTGCCATTTTCAAGATGTCCTCATAGCCCATAATGCTTTTACACACATGTTAAGCAGATAGGTCAGATTCCGTAAATGGAGGCTACTGGACAGCCTGGGATCTCCCCCAGTTTATGCCTTCTCCTGATGTGGTGCCATGGGATAAGCACTGGACCAAAAGGTCAGTTTGAATCACAAGATCAGTGATTCAAATGCACCAGCTGCTCCTTGGAACCCCTATACAGAGTTGCTATGAATCGGAACAGACTCGACGGCACTTTAGCAACAGTAACAACATTTTATCCATCTTAGCCATGGCTTCACTCTCCTGGCTGGCTCAGACCAATTGTCTTGGCCTGGACTAGTAACTTGAAATTGACCTCCAAATATGAAGAGGGCATTGGGACTGAAGAAAAAGGCTGGTGATTCCATGAAAGGCAACAAGGAATTTATGAAAGGGGACTCACCTACGGAGTGAGTCCTGGGTGGCAGCAGAACGAGTTCAAGTTTCCACACCCCGCAGTTGGAGACAGGATTTCATGGCTTCGCTGAACAAAGGTGGATACCCCTTAGGAGTTGGACATCCAAGGCCACACCATCAAAAGTTACATAGAAGTTTCCAGCAAGTAGAAGTGGCTTATCAGAAAGCAAGGAGGATCATATTCAGCCTTGCAAAACCTGTTTATCTCTGTTTATTGGTCCAGGAGGGAGGAATTTGTTTGTTTTATTCTGAGGTGTAATCCTTACTGAAGGCTGTGATCTTTGACCTTCATCAGTGTGTTTCAAGTTGGCTTCAACTCCTGAAAGCAAGGCTGTGTCATCTGCATATCACAGATTATTAATGAGTCTTCCTCCAATCCTGATGCTATGTTCTTCTTCATACAGTCCAGCATCTCAGATTATTTGCTCAGCATACAAACTAAGGAGTCCTGGTGTGGTGCTGTAGGTTTGTGCGCCAGACTTCAAAGTTATTTGAACTGCAAGGTCGGTGTTTCAAGCTCACCAGCTGCTCCTCGGAAATCCTATACAGGGTCCTTATGAGTCGGCACCAACTCAACGGCACTTAACAACAACAACAATATACAAATGGAAGACGTAGGGTGAAAAGCTACAACCCTGAAGCATACCTTTCCTGATTATAAACCATTCCTTAGTCCCTTCTTCTGTTTGCATCACTAAATGCCTCTTGGCCTACAGGTTCTGTATGCCTACAGGTACTGCATGAACACAATGAAATAATTCTAGAATTCCCATCCTTTGCCATGTCATCCATAATTTGTTATGATCCACACAATCAAATGCCTTTCCAAAGTCAATAAAGCATCTTTCTGATATTCTCTGTTTTCTACCAAGATCTATCTGACAGCAGTGATCTCTCGTATCACATCCTTTTCTGAATTCCTGATCTGACTGGAATTTCTGGCAGTTTCTTGCTGGCATACTGCTACAACCATTTTTGAATTGCCTTTAGTGAAAATTTACTTGCATATTATATTAGTGATATAGTTCAATACGTTCTGCATTCTGTTTGATCATCTTTCTTTGTGTTTTTAATATGTTTAAATGTTGACAAGGTTCATTGAGCTGTGATGTTGTGGATGAAATTAAAAATCATGCACCCTTTTTGGAAAGGCAGTTTGGCAGTTTGTTTCAAGAATCATGGGGGAATTTTTGTACTTTGATCCAGTGAGGAATCCTACGAGAATAATAATCAGAGAAGCAAAGATTTATGCACATGAGTGTTCATAAACAGTAGATGCATAATTGTGAAGAATCAGGAAAACCTAAGTGTTCCAGAATGTGGAGAAAATTCAATAAGTTAAGGTATTTTGTAGTGTGGACACCACAAAGACATTAAAGATGGGTTTGAAGACTATGGGAACATAAGTAAAATTGTGTTAAGTATAGTCTCTGTAACTGCATAGTAGATCCACCATATAGAACTAAAACTAGTTTCTAATTATTGTCTCCAGAGATTCAGGGGGCATATGATCAAGAGCTGATATCCCTGTTGCCCTGCCCTCACCACAGTATGCCATAGACTGACTAAGCATTTCTCAGCAGAAAATGGGAATGTGAAAGAAAATTCCAAGTAAAGATATAGAGATTCACAAGAAAAAAAAAAAGGGGTGGAGTGCGGATTGTTGTTGCTGTTAAATGCAATTGAATCAGTTCCAACTCATAATGACCCTATATAGCATTTCTGAGGAGTGGCTGGTGGGCTCGAACCACCAGTCTTTCAGTTAGCAGCCTGGTGCTTAGGGGATGAAGACTGTGGGGTGGGTGGTGCAGCATGCTACTCAGTTCAGAGGTGCTCGTTGCATCCTATTCCCTCTAACTGACGTACTTTGTGAACAGGTGCAATGTGAGAAACAAGCCTTGCACTTAGTGAATCTGACACGGAGCTAATGATGTAAAATAAATGATGACAGTTGTGCTGTATGATACCTCGGTATAATTAGCAAGCAATCCATGGAAATGGTTCTAATCATCTCAACAAGTTGGGATCATGAAAATAATTCATGCAGAGGGCAGTTCTATATAGGAAAACCATTCACTTGGGTTCAAAATTAAAATTCATACTCCCAGTGAAAGTTTGGGGAGACCCAGTTCATCAGCAGCAAGTACAGAAAGTTAGTGACTGGGGGGAGGAAGGGGACAGATGCTATCCCAGAAACCAGTGAGATCTCAGGTGGTACTCCTGGTGGGGAGCATTTGATAGATTCACTGCTTGGAATGACTAACAGGAATACCCAAAGTGGGTGGCTGAAAAACAGAAATCTGTTTTCTCACAGTTCAAAAGGCTAGAAGTCTAAATCAGGACACCGACCTTAACTAAGAGAGGCTCTGTGTTTAGAGGCTCTGGGAGGAAGATGCTTATCTCAGCTTCTGTCTTTAGCCCTAGTGTTCCTAGTTCATAGATCCTCATATGACACCTGTCTTCCTCTACATGTACTTTGTTCTGTCTTGAATTTGCTCTTTTTATGACTCAGAATTGATTAGACTTGTGATGCTGTGGGATAATGAACTGAACCTCAAGGTCTGAGATTCAAACTCACCAGCTGCTCCTTGAAAACCCTATACAGGGTTCCTATGAGTCAGAACCAACTTGATGGCACTTAACAACATGGACACCCCACACACACACTAATATGACCTTATTAACATCCTAGCCATAGGGGCTAGGATGTCAACACGTATTTTGTGGGGATGCACCATCCTCTATTTGCAGAGAACGTTGCGTGATTCAAGAGGGACAACCTTACAGGATGACAGTGACCTGGCACATAACTGGGTGAGACATTACTGGGAGTAATGAGTCTGTAAACCTGGCTTAGAGAAATGGTGGGAGTATTCACAGTGTTTACTCAAAGAAAGGAAATTTACAAGGATCTGAATGTGAAAAGAAGATTAAGCTAACTGGATGTCTTCAAAGAGTTATAAGGTGGAAGATAAAGGATGAAATGATTAGACTGGACTAATGATTAGACTGGACACTTGAGACAAGAGAGTTGACATAGAATGTAGACATTCACAAATTACAAATTCCGAGATGGAATGAGTCGGAACATAAACATCCACATGTAAGGCTTTATTGGCAGTTGGAAGGAAAGAGAGAGGTAGTGCCACGGGAAGGATTTTTATACTGGTCTAAGAGGAGGGAGGGGTTGAGATTCGTGGAGGTAGGTGATTGGTTTACTAGAAATGATGTGAAGGTAGGGAGAGAGGAAGATCCGGTAGGGAGACAGCAAGTGCGGCAAGCAGCCATTTTATTATGCATGTGGATGAGGGATTCTATCACAATTGTAGTGGAAAGTGGTCACCTTATGTCATTTAAGGTTCTTTTGAAATCTGAGACTGTATGGCTCCGGCACCTACACAGATAGGTAAGGCTGTGGAAAGGAAAGATGTGACATGGGCGATGTAACATAGCTGCCCTGACATTCCTCTGAACATTGATGGAGTCATACCTCAGGTCTCCAGGATGCTCTAACGCTTGACCTTGTGTAGGTATCATTTCAAATCCCACGTCTCTGGCACCAAACTGTAAGGGTGAACTCAACAAATTCTCAAGTCAGTTTTGCTGTTTGAACCCAGCTGTGCAGGTTGTAGGCACTTCTTCTTCTTTGACAACCTAGAGCCATGTCAGATCTCAGAAGTTAGAGAGCACAGTCCTCCAGACAGTTAAATCTGCCCAAGACCTCCAATACCAGCCCAAGCTGGGAGTCCCCAGGTCGCCCTCACTTCTGACCCATGGCTACAAATTCTGGGGTTTCTTCTAACCCCTCAGGATACCAGCTATAAGCTCGGGGGTACAAATGTGGATACCCCAGATACGGCCTCAGTTCCTCTTGATGAGTTATCTTGGGTGCTTACTGACAAACGCTCAAGAAATCCAATCTGTACTCATTTTAGTGAGAGTGAGGTTTTCTTTATTCAACTTTGCAAAATCAGGCACATGACCCAGTA
>NW_006408637.1:8044316-8046465 GCF_000296735.1 Chrysochloris asiatica
ACTCCCGTAAGGATTTACACCCTCGGAAACCCTGTACAGGGTCGCTATGGGTCGGAACCGACTCGACGGCACTTAACAACAACAACAAAGTCTGTCAAACCAGTCTCTCCCCCTCCCATGAGCTCCTTTTGTTACACTAGCCTGCTACCCTGAAGATAGACCAACCTAAGAGTTCTTTCTCACAGGGGTTCCTTGGCTACCTCACTTCTGACCTGCTGTCTGCCACTATTCCTTTGGGTTCCAATGTTTGCTAGAAGGACTCTGAGAAAGTGTTATCTTTACGATTATAGTTTTATTATAGCAAAAAGCATACAAATGAAAAGACCCATAGGATGAGGTCTTAGAGGGTTCCCAATAGGTCTGAAAGGGTTCCCATGCCCCACAACACACATTAACCTCCCACACTGGGGACTTAAGGAGGCACGATTGGTTGATTGAATCGTACCTGTGGCCCCTCCCTGCTCAGGTTAGTTACACTAACTCAGTGGGTCTTCCTCAAATGGCCCCTCCCTGAGTTACCTCATTAGCATCGCCTGACAGGTCTAGAGCCCTTAAAGATGGCAAGACCCTTCAATCACTGGGCAAGTGCCAAGCTTTCAGAGGTTAGCATTCAGAACCCAAGAGCAAAGACCAACTTTAGTGGGTCAGGTTAAATTCTCTATCCTGCAGTCCCTAACTGTCCAGTGATGCCAAACCCTGGTGCCCAGTGAGAACACACTCTCAGTGTCTCTGCCACACTTGGCAAAGAATATTGTTGTCCCCACCCTTATTGTTGTGGGAGGGGTACAGATCAGGACTCAGCATGAGACAAGAGACCCCTACAGGCAATCTGCCCCCTGGTAGCTGTATTTACTGGGGCTAAGTGCCTACTCACAATTTCCCTGCTTTCTATCTCTTAACCACGTGTCCCAATCAGAAGCAATCCCTGCTCACCTGTCAGTCAACAAACCCTTCGAGGGTACAAGACAAAGGATGAGAAGGGAAAGGAGACAGCGTTTCTGGGAACAAGTGAAGAAAGACCAGTGAGAAAAAGATCGATAGATGTGGGAAAAAGTGAATTAAAAAAAAAAAAATCAAGGAACTGAGAATAATTATAATGGCATCTATTACTTTGCTCTGTCGTACAATTTTGAAAGGTTTCCCACCCTGCCCTCTCCTGCCTCAAGGCGCTGTGGTGCTGCAGGGAGAGGTGGGAACAAGAAGGACAGTACAGTCACCACACACCGTTCCCTCAGCTGCCTCATCTCTCGGCACCAGCTCATCCTCCTCAGAAACCTGGAATAGGTTCCTCTGGCCTTAATGATCTCGTGATTTCAGACCATCACACAGTGTATGTGGTGAAGGATCTGTCTTCATTTTCTTCTCTATGACAAGAAAAGTGGTTTTTGTTGTTGTTAGGTGCTATTGAGTCACAACAGAACGAAACACTGCCCAACCCTGGGCCACCCTCACAATTGTTGCTACGTTTGAGTCCATTGATGTTGCCACTGTGCCAAACCATCTCGTTGGGAGTCTTCCTCTTTTTCTCCAATCCTCCACTTTACCAAACATGATAACCTTCTTCAGGAACTGGTCCCTCCTGATAAAACATCTGAAGTATGAAAGACAAAGTCTGGCCATCCTGGCCTCCAAGGAGCATTCTGTCTGTACTTCTTCCAACACAGATCTATTTTTTCTTTTGGCAGTGCATGGTATTTTCAATATTCTCCTTCAACACTCCATGCATCAATTGCATCAATTCTTCTATAGTCTTCCTTATTCACTATCCAACTTTCATATGCATATGAGGTTATGTATATGAGCTTTGGATATCATTGCTGATATCCGATGGATCTTGGCTGAAAGCAGAGAATATCAGAAAGACGTTTACCTGTGCTTTATTGACTATGCAAAGGCTTTCGATTGCGTGGATCATGACAAGCTATGGACAACACTGCGAAGTATGAGTATTCCAGAATACTTAATTGTGCTCATGAGGAATCTGTACCTGGACCAAAAGGCAGTTGTTGGAACAGAACATGGGAACACTGAATGTTTTAAAATTAAGAAAGGTGTGCGACAAGGTTGTGTTCTTTCACCATACTTATTCAACCTGTATGCTGAGCAAATCATCCAAAAAGCTGGGTTCTATGAAGAATAACGTGGCATC
>NW_006408637.1:8047215-8050390 GCF_000296735.1 Chrysochloris asiatica
ACTATGGGTCGGTACCGACTCAATGGCACCTAACAACAACAACAACATATGAGCTTATTGAAATGACCATGGCTTGCATAAGGTGCACCTTAGTCCTCACTCAAACTGACATCTTTGCTCAACACTTTCAAGAGCAAGACTTTCAGGCTTCTGTGTTCTGTACCCACCAGGATACTAGCACTTGAGGTACAAGCTCAAAGGAGAGCCTATCCCATCAACTACTGCTGACATGTGACAGCACCCATTCAGGAGGTGTTCCAGCAGAGAGTGGATTTATGCAGGAGGCCTGTGTCTTACCTTTACAAGAACCAACCCGCCCTGAGAAAAATCCAGAGAGAAATCTATGTACTAGTTATATAGATCCGTGTCTAGTCTAGCTGGACTCTTGGGCCAGGGCTCCAGATGAGGTCTGCAAACGTTCCCTCACTCCACTATATTTGTAGTCAGATCTAGATCACTTAGTTCCCTCCCCTTATCACATGCTTTATTCACTGAAACCTTTCCTGTACTTCAAGATTCCACTTATACCCCCCTTTCAGGTAGCCTTCTTTGATGACCTAAAAATGCAAAACCTCATTACTTCCCTCTCTGGACTCCTATACACATTTATCTGTTTGAGTCACTAGGCCCCTAACATACGCTCCCTAGTGGAATGATTTTTATGAGCACATGCTTTGTCTACATTGTCTTAGTCCTTTGTCTCCTCCACAGCATTCAGTGCATAACTTTGTTTGTTCGGTTAATAAATAACCACAAGGATTACACTTTCCCCAGGTGGCAGCATGGCGTTTATTGGGAAATATTTTTAGAACCTTGGTTTACCAGCCTGCGTGTACTTAATAAATGTCTGTTATTGCTTTCAATGTGAGAAAACTGGTTCTCAGACAAGGATCTGTCCCAGAGGCCCTAAATAAAAGTGATTTATTGGGGAACAATTAAGTTCTTTAAAATCCTAGGATTTATCATATATAAAGAGGCCTTTTGGGTTATTTAAGGAATGATTCCAGGGCTTCCAGAAAGATGGCAGACTAGGCAGACATATTTCATGGACCCTGTAAACAAAGATACGAGAGACTAAATGAAATCAATACAGAGGAAAAGCCTGAAACCCTGAACTTCAGGGCAAAGGTTAGAGAAGTTTATTCAGTGCTTGCTGGGAAGAGAAGAGTGAGGGCGACTGACTGGTAAACAGCAGGCCAGATGCAGCCTAGCCATCTTGAACTTTTGTGAGGAGCCTAGAGGACACCTGGTGTGGTGTTTTAGGACCAATAATGGACTGCAAACCACAAGGTCAGCAGTCAAAACCCCCCCACCTCCCCAGCTGCTCCTTGGAAACCCTATAAGGATTGCTATGAGTTGGAACCAACTCGACAGCACTTAACAACAACAATGGCAGAGCAGATTCACACAGGTAACCTGAGAAGTGCAAATCCTTCTTTTACCCCATACTCTCTTGGCAACGTCAGCTCCCACTTTCAGGTGTCTGGAGCCACGTTGTTGTGCACCAAGCCAGTGTGAGACAGGGACTGGCTATGCCATTTTGGTACCTGGACTCATTTAGACTTGGCGACAGACCTACATAACCTGCAGAGTCACCAGACGGGCATTAGTCTAGCAGAGACCCTCAGAACCAGTCATTGTGCCCCCCAGCTACCTGGGCCTAACAGACACTGAAACTAGTTCCATCAGGGACCTCCACAAACTACCTCTGGATTGAGTACCCTGAACATAGATAGCACCTAGGCCTATAGGAACTCCATCTAGGGACAGGAACTCTACTGTCACATCCCTCCCACACCTCCTACATAGCGAGCTCCTGGGGTGGCAGGACCCAACTAGAGTTATCTCCTCACCTGGTCCAACAGTTGCACTGGGGTTTTTTGTTTTTTGGGGGGTTCTATCCTTTTGTTGTTTCATTGTTTTTGTTTGTTTATTCTTTCTTCTCTTCTCTTTCCATTCCCTTGAATTTTATCCTTTCTATCTCTGCTGTTGTTTTTTCTTCTTTTCTTATGCTTCCCATATATCCTCTTCTTTTTTATCCTTTTGAAATATCTTTACTACTCTGTACTCCCTTTTCCTTTTCATCTTCACTCACTTTGGTTTTTCTAAGCATTTTTTTTTTAATTTCTTCATTTTATTTTTGCTTCTATAACTCCATTTTCTTGTCCCTGTCTTGTCTTTTTAGTTAACATATTCTTTTCTTCTGGTTGCTGCCTGTTTTATTGTTTCTCCTTTATTATTTTAGCTTTTCATTGTAGGTTGCTTATTTGTTTGTTCTCTTTCACCTTCTTGGGGGGGGGGGGGTGTCACCGGGGCCAGACAGGGTAAGGGTTCTTCTCTTTCCCACCTGAAACGAGACATCCATGTTCACACAGCCCAGTCACAAATATACCCTCAGCAGCTCCACCCACTGAGCAACAGTCAATACCAGTTCCTATACCACATGACCAACAACAATAGACAGCAACTAACACAACCAAACCCATACTAAACCAAGGTGCACTAATGGTAAAGAGAACATGCCGATGCTTCCATTCTCTATCTACACCCATGGAAGACAGTGCAAGCCTGAGAACACATCAACATACAGTCATCAGTTTAATACAACTATGACAACAGAAACAACAGACAGTTTAAGAAATGAGACAACGGTTGAAACAAATGATCAACATGCGGAGCCAAAACAACGTTTCTGTGTAAGCAAAGGTCATGGAACTAACTGAAAAAGAATTCAAAAGAGTGATATTTAGGTACCTCCCAAGAATCGACAGAAAGATCATGGAAAACAAGAAGAACACAGAAAAACTTTAGAAGAATTAATGAAAACACTAAAACACAAAACAAATCAAATAAATGCAAATTTTGAAACAACATAGAAGCTGCAAATAGAAATCCAAAAGATTAATATTAAGATCTCACAGATGGACAACACATTGAAAGGGCAAAGGAGTCGATTTAAAGCAATGGAAACCCAAATTAGTGAGATTGAAGATCAGTCTCTCAATACTTACTAGTGTGCTAGAAGAATAATCAGAAGACTGAAAAAATATGAAGAAATCCTAAGAGTTACGTGGGACTTCATGAAGCAGAACAACTTATTGTTGTTGATGTTGTGTGCCACTGAGTTGTACTGACTATGCACAACAGAACGAAACACTGCCCAATTCTGGGCCAA
>NW_006408637.1:8051430-8065051 GCF_000296735.1 Chrysochloris asiatica
GAAAAAAACTTCCCTAACCTAATGAAAGACAAGAAGATAAGTATTTAAGAAACTGAACAAACCCCAAACAGAACAGATGCCAAAAGAAAATTACGACATATCATAACCAAACTTTCCAAAACCAAAGACAAGAAAAAAAATCCTGAGAGCAGCTCAGGACAATTGAAAAGTCACCTACAAAAAAAAGGAGAACCAATAGGTCTAATCTCTAATTTTTTAGCAGAAACCATGCAGAGAAGAAGGCAAAGGGATGACATATACAAAACTCTGAAAGATAAACATTGCCAACCAAGAATCATATGCCCAGGAAAGCTATTCCTCAAATACTATGGTGAAATTAGGACATTTCCAGATAAACAGTAATGAAGGGACTTTGTAATAACCAGACCAACTTTACTAAAAATACTAAAGGGTGTTCTTTGGACTGAGAACCAATAGCAGGCAGCAACCTAAGATTAACAAACATGACAACATCACCCAAAACTCAATCCAATTTGCTTGATTTAACAAATAATATTGAATACTTGCCATTGACAAGAAGTGTGCTCTATCCTGGGAACATAATGATGAACAAAATATTTATATTTCTTGCATTAAAGGAATGCATTCAAATGAAGCTATCTTCAAAAATGGCGTAGGTTAATAGTAATTGTTATCATGACTATTTGCGACTGTCACAACTGTAAAGGTAGAAGTTTTGTAACAAAAAGGAGGGAATAGTTCATCTTTCAGTCCAGGAACAGGGGACCCTAGGACCATTAAGGGAGAAGAGCATGAGCAGCATGGGGGACCCTATCCAGAGAAACAGTGACACCAGACCCAGAGGCAGTGATGAGGACATAGAGAGAGGAGCTGAGGACTCTATACTCATGGAAAGAGAAAAGCTGAGTGCTGGTGGCCAGGAGGCAGGCTTACAGAATGTACCCTTTGGTTGTTTAAATGATTATATATTCCTGAGTGTTTTTGTATACACCACCCTACCCCCTACCCACAAAAAAAGAAGGAATAGAAGCAAATACTGTTGAATGATGATGCACGGAGGGGATTGTAATCATTGTAATGGAACGATGGTGTAAAAGCAATGTTCTCCCATGTAAACTACCACTCAATTCACAATAAAAACTTAATAATAATAATAAAACGGCATCGGGACCATGTATGACTTCCTGCATCTTTACAAGGGGGAAGGAGAATCAAATGTCACAGCAGCCCAGGGCTGATTCCTATGAGGTGGAAGTAGACCTGCCTCCCCCTGCACTTCCTTTTCCCTACCCTGCCATACCCTCTTTGACCGTCAGTCCCATAGTGCTCTCTACTTCTCTGTTGGATTTGGTAATCCGTTACAATGACCACACAGAATTGAAGACAGTATTCATCACAATTATAGGGTTTACTAGGGAAGTGAACAGGGTGAATTCAGGATCAGGAACAAGTTAGAAGATAGTAGGTCTCCAGGTCAGGAGAGCCTCAGCCATAATTCTGTAGCCACTCTCTCATCCCCAGCTTCTCAGCCACTGGCTGCTTGGCCCCTGCCCTACTCAGGCAAGTGTTATAAGCTCCTTTAGTTCTGTGCGCAACTGCTCAAAGGATACCGCATTCTGCAAGCCAACCTCTGCCCAAAGGAGTTCCGCTGCACTCAATCCATGCTACTGCCTTACCTGGGCTGCTGCTGCACCTCAGTTTCTCTGCCCCAGGATCTCAAGGTCCAAAGGATGCGTGCCACTTGTGGCTCCTCTTTCATGATGGTCCTGGGACCATCTGTGCCTGCTTCTGAAATGGTGATGTGCTATGGAGTTGTTTCCAACTGACAACAGCACTGTCTAGGATTTCCTAGGCTGTAAATCTTTACAGGAGCAGAAAGCCTCATCTTTTACTCTCGGAGCAGCTGGTAGATTCAAACTACTGACCTTGTGGTTAGCATCCTGGGTCATAATCCACTATGCTACCAGCAGAATGGCAAAACTAGCTAATATCCAAGTTAAAGTCCCATACAAATGATTTGCATGGCCCCACCCATTCATTTTGTGGGAGTTACAACGGCCTATCACCACCATCCCAAAGATTCTGGCAGAAGTGCCATAGTTCACTGTATCAAAGTATTAAACAATAACTAAATATTCAAATATGCAGTAAGTGTATAGCTGGGAGGTCTGTTTGAATATGGAATTCAGAAAGGCTTTCTTGAGTAGACCCTATCTGAAATGAGCTGAAAGATGACTGGAAGTAACAAGAAGAAAGAAGTAGGGGCTGGAATTTGTGAGACTAGATTAGGAAGGTGGGGTGGAGGTGGACAAGAGACAATAGGGGTGTATGAATTTTAGAGTAGAATAATAATTCTCATCTTTTTTTCTGGGAATCCAAAAAAAAAAGCTTTTAGAATAAGCATTTGCATTTCAAAATAGCCACTTAGTTGTGTGAAAAGTGGGCTGGAGTGAAACTGGAGTAAGTGCATAGGGAAGGATTGGGAGGGAGGGGCCTATGAGAGAAAGGATGGATGGCAGTTTACATGAACATGGGGCTGTGGGAGCTGGAAGGAAGCTTCAGATTCTGCCGGTGGTGACTTACTAAGAGCAGCACTGAAGCTTGGCAGCTTGACCCAGCAGAGAAGCCTCTCTGTTAGAGAAAGACGTGGGAGTGTCACACTTGGGTTTTGTTTGCTTGTGAGGTTTGTTGTTGTTGTTGTTAAATGCCGTCGAGTCGGTTCCGTCCCATAGCGACCCTGAACAGGGTTTCCGAGGCTGTAAATCTTTACAGGAGCAGAAAGTCTCATCTTTCTCCCGCGGAGCAGCTGGTAGTTTCGAACTTCTGACCTTGCGGTTCAGAGCCCGATTTGTAATCGCTACACTACCAGAGCTCCTTGTGAGGTTTACAGCCCTGGAAACCCTAGGAAGCCGTTCTGCTCTGTCCTGTGAGTCAGAAGGGACTTGACAGCATTTGGGGTTTTGGTGGCCCTGGTAGAACTGTTAACCTTCCATATAGGAGATCCAAGTTCAGTCCCCAGCTAATGCATTTCATGTGTCTCCCCCACTCATGTGCCAGTGCAGGCTTTTGAGTTGCTATAATACCGAAGGAGTCCTAGTGTGGTGCTGTGTGGTAAGCACTGGGCTTCTAATCACAAGGTCTACAGTTCAAACCCACCAGCTGCTCCTTGGAAACCCTATACTGGGTCGCTATGAGTCAGAACTGACGGCATGCAACAACAACATAATACTGAGCAGGTTTCAGCAGACCTTCCAGACTAGAAGACTAGGGGGAAAAGCCAGGGGATCTACTTCTAAAAATCAGTCCATGGAAATCCTCTAGATCACAGTAGTCATATTCCAAATGATTATGGTCATGGCACAGGGCTGGGCAGGATTTTGCTTCATTGTTCATGAGTTCCCACGAGTCAGGGCCGACTCACAACAATTAACCAATATAGTCCTGACATGGTGCTGTGGGCTAATGCATCAGACTGCAATGTCATTTGAACTACAAGGTCGGTGGTTCAAGCTCTCCAGTCGCTCCTTGGAAACTCTCTACAGGGTCTCTATGGGTTGGAACCGATTCGACGGCATTAACAACAACAACAAGGGTAGGGAGGAGCCATGGTATGGCCCTGTGTGCTAATGCGTCAGACTGCAAAGTCATTTGAAGTGCAAGGTTGGAGGTTCAAGCTCACCAGCTGCTCCTTGGAAACCCTATACAGGGTCGCTATGGGTCAGAATAAGCTCGACTGCACTTAACAACAAACAACAAGGGTAGGGACAACAGAACATAGGAACACTGAATGGTTTAAAATGTTAAAAGATGTGTGAAAAGGTTGTATTCTTTCACCATACTTATTCAACCGGTATGCTGAGCAAATAATTCCAGAAGCTGGATTTTATGAAGAAAAACATGGCATCAAGATGGGAGGAACACTCACTAACAACTTGTGATATGCAGATGATCCAACCTTGCTTGCTGAAAGTGAAGAGGACTTAAAATACTTACTGATGAAGATCAAAGAGCACAGCCTTCAGTATGGATTGCATCTCAATGTAAAGAAACAAAAAAATCCTCACCACTGGGCCAATAAACAACATTCTTATCAACGGAGAAAAGATTGAAGTTGTCAAGGGCTTCATTCTTCTTGATCAACTATCAACACTCATGGAAGCAGCAGTCAAGAAATCAAACGACGTATTGCATTAGGTAAATCTGCTGCACAAGACCTTTTTAAAGTGTTGAAGAGCAAAGATGTCAGCTTGAGGACTAAGGTGCGCCTGACCCTAGCCATGGTATTTTCAATAATCTCATATGCATACAAAAGCTAGACAGCGAATAATGAAGACCAGAGAAGAATTGATGCTTTGAGTTATGGTGTTGGAGGAGAATATTGAAAGTGCCATGGACTGCCAAAAGAACCAACAGATCTGTGTTGAAAGAAGTACAGCCAGAATGCTCCTTGGAGGTCAGGATGGGCAAACTTCACTTCTCATACTTTGAACATATTGTCAGGAGGGACCAGTCACTGAAGAAGGATATCATGTTTGGCAAGGTGGAGGGTCAGAGAAAAAGAAGAAGAGCCTCAGCGAGATGGATTGGCAAAGTGGCAGATCAGTGGGCTTAAGTATGGCAACAATTGTGAGGTTGGCCCAGGATCGGGCAGTGTTTCGTTCTGTTGTGCTTAGGGTTGCTATGAGTCAGTACCGACTCAATGGCACCTACAACAACAACAACAAGGGTAGGGATGTTTTCTACTCTGGTCTTTATTATACCCTCTGCACCTAGAACTGAGCCTGGGGATAGCGGGAGCTCAAGAAATAGTCATGGGGAGGCAAACAAATGAATAAACGTGCACGGGACAGGTTTGAGGTGTGCAGGATCAGGGACTGGGTGGGAGAGTGGCAAGAAAGGTGTCAAGTTGCATCCTATATGTCAGTTTCAGTTGTGGTGGCATCATCAATTAAAGTTGAAGGCCCAGCAAGAGGATAATGTGTTCAACAGAAGATAGTGATTCCAGTTTAGGAGAAGTGGAGTCTGAGGTTCCTGTCAGATATGTGTGTTGTTGTTATGTGCCGTCGAGTCGGTTCTGACCCAGAGCGACCCTGAACTGGGTTTCTGAGGCTGGAAATCTTTACGGGAGCAGAAAGCCTCATCTTTCTCCTGCGGAGCAACTGGTAGTTTTGAACTGCTGACCTTGCGGTTTACAGCCCGATTCCTAACCACTACGCTACCAGAGCTCCTTGTCCGATATGTGTACTAGAGCTTAAATTCTCACACACTTGGTTTGTGGAAAGCTGCAGTCTCAGCAGGAGCCCTCACGCCCTTCTGAGTCTTAACAGGAATTACCAGTAAGTCTCAGGTGAAGTCCAAGGAGGGGCATAAAACAAACAGCCGAGGAACTTGCCTGGGCATGTCCTCAATGATTTATAAAAATGCTTGTTGATGAGTGCTGTTGAGTCTGTTCTAACTCATAAGGACGCCGTATAGGGTTTCTGAAATAGCCACATGTTACTTGATTTAAGTCAAAATTTGGGGTCCTGGTGACTGTGACTCAGGGCCTTGCATAGTCAGATCATCAAAGCCCCAGAACCAATCCCGTAATGTATTTTAACTTGTAATTTTGTACCTTTCCCAATCCTGGTCCTTTCACTGTTTCTGAGACAGTGACGTTCTGTGAGTTCTGTTGTTTTATGTCACAAGCCTTTATACAGAACCTTTGGCCTCTGTACTGTGTGCATGCTGGTGGCTTCCCTCATCTGAGATGACTGTCTTTGTACTGATTTTGGATTTAGAAAATGGAGTCCTGGTGTGGCTCTGTGGGATCAAGCACTGGATCGTAAAGTCTGTTTAAACCATAAGGTCGGTGGTTCAAAGTCACTAGCCGCTCCTAGGAAACCCTATACAGGGTTGGTATGAGTTGGAACCGACTTGACTGCTCTTAACAACCACCACAACATAGAATATGTTGGAATCTGGGAGGTTTTCTCCTAGTACATACCTAAGAGAATGTGCAATTGGATGTACATGCCTGGATCTCAGAGAAGTCTTGGTGGAGATATAAATCAAAATGGTTTGTTGTTGTTGTTGTTAAGTGCCATCGAGTCAGTTCTGACCCTTAGCGACCCTGTATAGGGTTTCCAAGGAGTGGCTGGTGAGCTTGAACTGAGACAGGAACCCAAGCCATTTCTGAGAAAACAAAACCTAAAAAATGGAAAGTCCCCAACAGAAAAAAAAAAAAAAAAAAAAACCCGGGCGAAAGGCCCACGCCCCTTCTAACCTGCTTTACCTTCTTGTTTCTGTGTAAGGACATACCATAAACAACTGCATGAACCCGTCCTCCCCACCCACCCCGGCTGTCCCACTTGCCAGAAACGCTTGTAACCCTGAGTAATGGGGCTCAGTCTTTGGATATGAATCCACTGAGCTAGGTACCAGCCCAATTAAAAAAAAAACACTTTCTGTTTTGAATCTTGCATGGTGTTTGGCAATTCCTCTAGGCGGCTGGGCTCACATTTCAGGTGCATTGGCCAGGAACACTTCCCCTCGGGGAAACTTCCCCGCCTTCCAGGCCTCCTGGGTGACCTGCTGAAAGGGCATTGACACCTCACTCCAGAAGAAGGGAGCCTTTGGGAGCCCCTGCCTCGGAGACGACCATCTGCTAGGCGCCCGTTGGCACTCAACCAGTTGTGTGGATTCTCCTCCTCTGGGCAGGAGGCCACCATAGTCCGGACTCCTGGCAGGACCAGGGCAGAGGAAGGAGCAGTCGTCCAGGTATTCGTCCCCAATCTGGTAGTCAGCCTGTCTACGGACAGAAGGGGAGCCTGATCTCCTCCAGCGTGCGTGGGAATACCGTAACCTGGTAACCACGGACCTCTTAAGAATTCCTGGATGGTAGGAGCTCTGTAGTGTAGTGGTGACGAATCGGGCTCCTAACCTCAAGGTCGGCAGTTGGAAAGTACCAGCTGTTCCACAGGAGAAAGATGAGGCGTTCTGCTCCCGTAAAGATGTGCAGCCTCAGAAACCCTGTGTAGGGTCGTTATGAGTTAGAACCAACTCCACAGTACTTAACAACAACAACAACAACAACAACAGGAGTGATGAGTGGGTGTCACAGACGAGAGAACGTGCGTGAGATGTGTGCCTGGCAGATGGGGGTCTAGTGACTCCCTAGACTCTGGGTCCAAGTGTGGAGTTCTGCTAACGGGTTCGGAGCGATCCTCAGATGGCTCAGGGCAGCGGCTCCTCAGGGGTTTTTACTGACTTGCCAAAGCCAAGAGGTGTTTGAGAGATTCTCATGAGGGAAAGCACCTAAACAGAACGAAGCAAGTGGTGTGGCAGAAAAAAATGAGTGGTGCCACTCCAGATCATGCTGAGAAACTTCAAAGAGGGATACACTCAGGATTATGGTGTTAAGATGCAACAGAGAAAACAGAACTTTTTATGAGATTCACTGGCCACCCCTTTGGTGTTGATTGGCCTTTGGAGGGGACACTAAATAGGGCTGCCACCCACCAGGTGTGGTGAGTTGTCACAGGTAAGCCAGGACACCCAGATGCATTTCCACATATTGGCACCTGGCTCCAACTGATAACCAAACCACCCTTGTGGTTAAGGGCCACATATGGGAGTGCTTGTGGACAAGGTCCAAGTCAGCAATCAAGGGAAAGGACAAAAACCTTCCGCTAAACTAAGTCTGGGAGCCTGCCCATACTGCAATGGGATCCAGAGGATCTGGTACCCCCTCATATGCCCCCCTATACCCATCTCTGCCACTGCCTGACTACTCCATGAGACCCAAGACACCACCACTGAGATCCGCCCCAACCCTGATGCCTACCCAACTCAGAACAGGGACCACCTCAACTTAGCCTCTGTACTCCTTCGCTGCAGTGCCATGCAGATACCCCTCCAAGAAGTCCGACCACCCACATAATAGATCCAGATGCCCACATTTGGGGTGGGGGGAATGAACTCTAGTTTATCAGGCATTTACCACCACAGACCTCTTAAACTGGAAGTGTCACACCCAGACGTGCACTGAAAAGCCCCAAGCTCTCATAGACTGATGCAGTCCATTTTTCAAACCCACAACCCGACCTGGGCTAACTATCGGCAGCTTCTTCTCACCCTCTTCAATACTGAGGAACAGAGATGGATGCTCCAGGCAGCCACCAAGTGGATGGAGGAAAATGCCCAGCAGGGGTCATGACTGACCAGGCCCATGCCCTTCAGTAACGTCCAGATGAGGAGCCAAATTGGGACCCAAATGAACGGGAGGGGCTGTGAAACTTAGAAAGATACAGGGAGGCCCTACTGCAAGGACTCTAAAGAGGTGGACAAAAGGCTATCAACCTCAACAAGGTGACTGAGGTTCTCCGTGGGCCTGAAAACAATCCTGGTGTCTTCTAGGAGAGATTGTGGGAAGCCTATGTGTTTTACACTCCCTTTGACCCAGAGACTCAAGACAATCAGAGGATGGTGAATACTGCCTTTGTGAATCAGAGCACTGGGGGCATGCATCAAAAACTTCAAAAATTAGAGGGATTTTCTGGGATAAACACCATCCAACTAATTGAAGTTGCCACACGGGTGTTCCCGAACCAAGATCAAGAAGGCAAATAATTATAATCACTCCTGTCCTTCCCCCATGGGTTCCAGAAACAACCCCTGTCTAATCAACAGGAGAACAAACAAACAAAAAAAGCAGCTGACATACACAGTGGCTGGAAGCAATGACCACACAAAAGGATTGTCATACCTGAGTTATTGGCACCCTCCCTGGTCAACCAACTTCCATTCAGCTACACACCTAGGTAGAGAAGCCACAGAAAAATTGTTGGGGAAATATTTCTACATACCCCAACTGGCCACACTGGCAAAAGAAATCAATTATCGCTGTGTAAACTGTTACAAGAATAACCCCTGGTGGGCCAACCTTGCCTCCGGGGGTCCAAACAGTAGGTGTAGCCCCATTTGAAAATGTGGTAGTGGACTTCATTGGACTGCCTAGAAGTGGAGGGTACCGATCCCTCTTAACACTGGTGTGTATACACTCAGGATGGGTGGAAGCCTTCCTGACCCGTTCATTCTGAGTGGGCCAAAGACATCATGCGGGCACTGTTAGGAAAAATTATCCCGAGATGCAAACTCCCTCTCACCATTGGGCCAGCCAGCCTTCGTGGTGGAGGGAGAGGCTGCAGGAGACAGCTAAGGTTCTGGGCATAAATTGGAAACTATATTCAGTGTACATGCCCCAGAGCTTGGGTAAAGTGGAACAAATGAGTCGGACAATCAAGTCTGGGTAAGCAACTGTGTCAGGAGATACACTTATCATGGCCTCAGGCTTTGCCTCAAAAGTCCACGAGATACTCTCCATACGAGATTATGTTTGCCCAACCCCTACCTGTGATTCAGTTGTTACCAGAGAGCCTCCCCGAAAACTAGGAGACATGCAGGTCAGCAATCAGTTAAAGGCTCTAAGGGTGAACAAGTCAAGTATCCAAGTGGGTACTTGAAAGACTCCCTGAAAGCATCTTCTCCCCAGTCCACCCCTTTGAACCTGTAGATTTAGTCTGGGTTAAAAATTAGAATGTTCACCCCTTAAAACCTCGGTAGAAGGGTCCATTTACTGTCCTGTTAACCACTCCTACTGCTGCCAAGGTTGAAGGAATCAACGTCTGGATCCGTTACAGCTGGCTGAAAAAGGCAGGTCAACCCCAGTGAGAGTATTCGCCAGATCCTGCCAACCCCAGTAAAGTAGTAAAGTTACAGAAAAGGCCCAGATCACCATGTCCTGCTCCAGCCATTCCTGGGAACCTGGCTGGTCAACACACAGCTAAAGCTTGAAGATCTGTAGTCAGGAGAATTTAACATTTTTCTTTTACCTGGGATTAATATTCTTCACCCCACTTGTCAAACCTACTCAAGTGGCTCTCATTATCAATATAGCCCAAACAGAATCACCTTTAATCATCAACTTTGATACTGCCAGTTTTTGCCCTGTAAAAGCTTACAGGACCAAAGACAATGATCTGACATGAACAAATACCTCTGCCCATATGACTCAAAACCTTCCATAATCAGAATGTATGGGTTGGATGCGGACATTACTGGACAACATCCAGTAGGACAGTTTACATTCCAACTTGTTGCTGTACCTCGCCTTACAACCTCAAGACAGATTCCCCAAAACAGTTAAGAACAAGCATCCATAACTAACCCTAGAAATGACCCTTCTAAAGTTAAAATTGTAGAAGTGAAAGATTTGAAACAAACTATAGTTAGTTTGCTTAAAATCTGTGAAGCTGACTTAAAGTATTTACTGATGAAGATCAAAGAGCACACAGCCTTCCGTACGAATTGCATCTCAATGTAAAGAAAACAAAAATCCTCACCACTGGACCAATAAACACTTTTATCAACAGAGAAAAGATTGAAGTTGTCAAGGACTTCATTCTTCTTGGATCAACTATCAACACTCTCAGAAGTAGCAGTCAGGAAATCAAACAAGGCAAATGTGCTGCACAAGACCTTTTTAAAGTGTTGAAGAACAAAGATGTCAGCTTGAGGACTAAGGTGCGCCTGACCCAAACCATGGTAATTTCAATAACCTCAGATGCATGCGAAAACTGGACAGTGAATAAGGAAGATGATAGAAGAATTGATGCTTTTGAGTTATGGTGTTGGAGGAGAATATTGAAAGTGCCATGGGCTGCCAAAAGAACCAACAGATCTGTGTTGGAAGAAGTACAGCCAGAGTGCTCCTTGGAGACCAAGATGGCCAAACTTCATCTCTCATACTTTGGACATATTGTCAGGAGGGACCAGTCACTGGAGAAGGATATCATGTTTGGTAAGGTGGAAGGTCAGAGAAAAAGGGGAAGATCCTCAGCAAGATGGATTGGCAAAGTGGCAGCATCAATGGGCTCAAGCATGACAACAATTGTGAGGTTGGCCCAAGATTGGGCAGTGTTTCGTTCTGTTGTGTATAAAGTTGCTATGAGTTGGTATCAACTCAATGGCACCTAACAACAACAACAACATAGCTATAGAAATGGGTTACAGAGACCCTAGTTCCTGGTTGGAATGGATTAAATACTCAGTTTTCACTCTGAGTAAAAGTTACTGTTAGGCTTGTGCAACAGGAAAACTGGAGGCCCAAATTGTTCCTTTTCCATTTGGATGGTCATCTGATCCCGAGGGGCTCACCTGCATGATACTCTGTTCCAAAATCTCAAGGCTAAAAACAATACATGCAAGACCCTGTCATTATTGTTCCCTAAAGATAAGAGTCAACCCCAAAAGCCATTAGGCCTCCAACTCCAAATGCCAATTTCTCTGCATGCCTCATTAAATATGGGGGGGGGGGAATCAAACATGCCTCGGAGCCTGGCATGATGTAGTGAAAGCCAAACCTTTGAAAAATTGCAAAATCAGTCTGCCTTGGCCACCCTACGGGCAGATGTTTGGTGATATTGTGGAAAGAAATTGCTTAAAACTCTACCGGCCAATTGATGTGGCATCTGTGCCTTAGTACAATTAGCCATCTCTTTCACCATAGCATTCATTCCGCCATCCGAGTTTCCGAGGTTATAAATCTTTACTGGAGCAGAAAGCCTCATCTTTCTGCCGCAGAACAGCTGGTAGTTTCTAACTGCTGACTGTGAGATTAGCAGCCCAATTCGTAACCACTATACTACCAAGAGCTCTTTTTAATCATCCTGGATTATCCCTGTGGACCCAGTATAATCACATGAACCTTTAAAAGGCAGACAAGGAAGAGTAGAGAGTCCAGCATAAAGTAATAGAGAGATCAAGCATGTGAAAAATGTTGTTGATACCCTGATACTGCCTTGGATCCTCTTGGTTATGAGGTCAGCAAGGAGTTATCACAAGTGCTTACTGACAAACATGCTCAAGAAATCCAATTTATACTCATTTTAGCGAGAGTGAGGTTTTCTTTATTTGATTTTACAAAACCAGGTGCCCAACCCAGTAGACATGGGCAGACACGCCACCTGGCCAGCCCGCAAAGAGTTTTATTCCCGTTTTGAGAGCCCATCCCCAGTTAGCATGCAGTTCACGATCTAGCCCGGATAGTGCCCATGGCCTTAATGACTGTATTCTTATTTAAAGTTCCTAGTCCTAGAACAGATCTGACTTTCCAACTATTGCTTACTTTGAAGAAGACCAAGATTCAGGAACGTGAATAAATTTAGAAGCTGAGAATGACCCTCAGTCAGCAAGGAAATGGGGACCATAATCACATAATGCCAACATCTTGAATGAGCCTGGAACTGGATTTATCCCCAGAGCCTCCAGAAAGAACACAGTCCTGCAACAACTTGATTTTTGCCTGTGAGCCTCTAGATAAAAGAAACCAAGGCATGCTATAAGGACCTCTGACCCCTAGAAATCATGAGATAATAAGTTGGTGGGAGAATGTGTTATGGCAACTATAGAAAACTAAGACAAGCAGGCTATGTATTGAACTTGGGGATGAACTTGACTACAAATCCTGGACCTTATCACAATGTGGCCATGTCACGTTTAATAAGTTGCTTGACCTCTCTGAGTCTGTTTCCTTAGATGAAAATGAGAATAATGGTATTTCAGTATGCATTTACAGATCCAAGTCCTGGCATGGAGCTTTAGAATAAGCACTGAACTGTTAATCACAAGGTCAGTGGTTCAAATCCACCACTTGCTGACCCTCAGAAACCTTATGTACTGTCGCTATAAGTTGAAACCAACTACACAGCACTTAACAATTATAACACACATTTATAAAAGGGTTATTTATGGCTTCTGGTGTGGTATTATAGGATCAGCATTGAACTGCAAACCATAGCGTCAGCAGTTCAAACTCACCAACTGCACCTCAGAAACCCTACACAGTCGCTATGAGTCAGAACTGACTCAACGACACCTAACAACAGTAACTAGATTTAGGAGTCAGGAGCACTGGTGACTCTAAGCACTGGCCTGCTAACTTCAAGGTCTATGGTGCAAACCCATCAGTCACTCTGAAGGGAAGCATAAGGCTGTCAAGGTTCCAGTTTCAGAAACCCAAAGGGGCAGTCATACTTTCTACTATAGGGTTACTACAAGAGGGAATCAATTTGATGATGGTGTTGTTGCTGTTAGGTGCAACTGAGTCAGTTCTAACCGATAGCGATCCTGTATAGGGTTTCCAAGGAAGGCTGGTGACCTTGAACCACTGACTTTGAGGTTCAATTGACCTTTCAGTCAAGCACATTAACTTACAGTGCCACACCAGAACTCCAATTCAATGGTAGTAATTTTATTAATGAGTCAAAATTGGCATGATGACAACTGATTTGGTTTATTTGTAATTTGTTATTTGATTTATTTGTAAATAAGATAATGGTAAAATATTTTATAAACTAAGAAGTACTATAGAAATGTTGGGTGTGACTAAGGAAAAATTGGTAGCCTTGACTCTATAACTATTTAGCAGTATAAATGAGGAGGTCCAAGAGCTGAACAGAAAATTTCAAAGATCAGCTCGAGAAGATAAAGCCAAATGTTACAACAAAATGTGCAAAGATCTGGAAAACCAAAAAGGAAGAACATGCTCAGCATTTCTCAAGCTGGGGGAACTGAAGAAAAAATTCAAGCCTTGACTTTC
>NW_006408637.1:8066443-8076094 GCF_000296735.1 Chrysochloris asiatica
GGAGGGTCAGAGAAAAAGAGAAAGACCCCCAACGAGATGGACTGGCCAAGTGGCAGCATCGATGGACTCAATCGTGGCAACAGTAGTCAGGTTGGCCCAGGATCGGGCAGTGCATAGGGTCACTATGAGTCGGTACCGACTCGATGGCACCTAACAACAACAAGGCAGAAAGAAGTCTCATTTTTTAATCCTTTTTTTTTGGAAAATTTTTTATTTTGAATTGAATGAAGATTTACAGAGCAGATCATCAATTTTACATTTAACAAATCATATACTTTGCTTCATTACAATGATTACAATCCCCTCCATTTACCTACAGTATTTACCGCTATTCACTTTAACACTCCCGCTACCTTCTTTTTTCCTTTGTTAACCTACCTCTTACTGTACATTGCCTGCCCTGTCACCCATGTTAACATGTGTCTACCATCTAGCTCATGAATTAGTTTCCTACCCTCCTTCCCCCAAACCATCATGGATTGTTTCTTTCATCAAGATAAACTTTTCTTAATGTTTTACAACATTTGTCTCATGTAATATTTGTCTTTTTGTGATTCACTAATTTCACACAGTACAATGTCCTCCAAGTTCATCCACGTCGTGAGGTGTTTCACAGATTCATCCTTATTCTTCAATGGTTTGTAGTATTCCATTATGTATATGTACCAAAGTTTGTTTAACAATTTTTCTGTTGATGCGCACGCATCTAGGCTGTCTACATATTTCAATGTCTCTTTTAGACGGCACATTGAAGGATCCTGTTTTCTTAACCATTACGCTCTGTCTCTTTACTTGTGCATTTAATCCATTTACATTTAGTGTAATTATCAATATGTATGAATTGATTGCTGTCATTTTGCTTAGTGTTTTTTGTTGATGCTACTTGTTTCTTGTTCCACATAATTTTCTGCACTATGTTCATTTCGTTTGTGAGGGTTTTTTTCCATCTGCATTTTTATTTCTGTTGTGTTAATGTTTACTAAATCTTTCTGATTTCCGTGTGTGTGTGTGTTTTATGTAGATGTGCAGGTGTATTACTTTTCTTTGAAGTTATCCTATAATTTATTAATATTTTTTCCCATTTAAAAACAGTCTGGTGTATGTTGAAATCTACTTGACTTCCTTGCTTTTTAAAAGTTTTGTATCCACACTATTCCCTCTTTTTGCTTTGTAGTTGACTTCATTATAAATTGCTATCTCTGGTTCCCTATCTTCAATCTTTCAGTTTTGTTTTACTTTAAATACTTTTCCATCTAGATTAAGGAGCTCTGGTAGCATAGTGGATACGAATCAGGCTGTGAACCACAAGGTCAGCAGTTTGAAACTAACAGCTGCTCTGCAGGAGAAAGATGAGACTTTCTGCTCTGTTCAGGGTCGCTATGGGTCGGAAACAGACTGGACGGCACTTAACAACAACACATCTGGATTGAGTTCTGGGTGGTATTGTCATGGTAATCTCAGATTATCGCCTGCTGTTGTTGGTTCGCTGTCCAAAGAACACTTATTGTCATTTTTGTAAAGTTGGTCTGGTTATTATAAATTCCTTTAATTTTTGTTTACCAAGAAACATTCTAATTTTGCCATTGTATTTGAGGGACAACGTTGCTGGGTATATGATTCTTTGTCGACAATTTTTTCTTTCAGTTTTGTATGTGCCCTCCCATCACCTTCTTACCTGTATGGTTTCTGCTGAGAAATCAGAGGTTAGTCTTATTGCTTCTCCTTTGTACGTAAGTTTTTGTTTTTCCTGAGCTGCTCTCAGGATTCTTTCCTTGTCTTTGGTTTTGGAAAGTTTGATTATGGTATGTATTGGTTATTTTCTTTTGAGTTCTATCCTATATGGGGTTCAGTCAGCTTCTCAGATGCTTATCTTCTTGTCTTTCACAATGTTAGGGAAGTTTTCTTCCAACAACTCTTTGACAATTTTCTCTGTGCTTTCAATTGTCTCTTCCTATTCTGAAATTCTGATCATTGATACGTTGTTGCTCTTCATGGTGTCCCACATAACTCAAGCTTTCTTCGATTTTTTTTTTTCCAATTCTTTTTTCTGATGGTCTTCTAGCATACTAATATTGAGAGATTTATCTTCAAGCTCACTAATTCAGGCCTCCATTGCTTCAAATGGACTCTTTTGCCCTTTCAATATATCGACTACTTCTGAGATCATAGTATTAATCTTCTGGATTTGGAATTGCAGGTTTTTTATTATTTCACTGTGGTGGCTTGTGTGCTGCTGTGATGCTGGAAGCTATACAGTGATATTTTAAATACCAGCAGGGTCACCCAGGGTGGACTGGTTTCAGCTGAGCTTCCAGACTAAAGCAGACAAGGAAGAAGAAGTGCACTACTTGTGAATGTTTACCCACTGAAACCTTCGTGAATAGTAGTGGAACACAGTCAGATTGTACAAGAATATTGAATATTGAAACGTTATGAAGACCATCAGAATATTCTCATGCTGGAAGAGGACCCTATCAAGTTGGAAGACACTCCAAATACGAATGGGGAAGAGCTGCTTCCTGAAAGTAAAGTTGACCTTGATAAGGCAAATGGACTCAAGCTTTTGGAACCTTCATATGCTGAAGGAGAACAACTCAAAATGAGGAGAAGCAGCTGCAATCATCCATTAATAATCAGCAGATAAGATGTACAAAGTATGAATCTAGGAAAATTGGAAGTTATTAAAACAGTCTAATGAATACATTTCTGAGACTGCAAACATTAAAATATCTAATGTATACTTTTCTGAGACTGTAAATATTTATGGGTACAGACAGCCTCATCTTTGTCTGGTAGAGTAGCTGGCTGGTTTGAACTGCCTATCTGGCAGTTAGTCATCTAATGCCTAACACACAGCACTACCAGGGCTCCTACTGTATCCATGTTGTTGTTGTTAAGTGCCATCGAGTCAGTTCCGACTCATAGTTACCCTGTATAGGGTTTCCAAGGAGTGACAGATGAGTTTGAACCACCAACATTGCAATTCAAACCAATCTTATGGTTGAGTGCTTACCCTACAGTGCCACATAAGAAGTAACTATCCCAGAAGAAAATATAATGGCCAAAGGCTTCATAAGTTTGATAAAAAATGCTAAGTTACAAATTCAAGGAGCTCTGTGAATTCTGGGGGAGAGGGAGGAATACAGAACTACATATAGGTACATCATAGTAAAACTGCTGAAAACAAAACATAAAGAAAAAACTTTGAAACCATCCAGGGATAAAAGACAGTATACATATGTGATCAACAGTATAAATCAAATACCTCTTATTAGAAACAGTAGAGGTACAAACACAATGGAACAGCACTGTTAAACATGAACGTGGGAGGAAGGGTGAGACCAGTCAACCCAGAATTCTATACCCAGTAAAAATATGAGGATAAGTCAAAATACTTTTTTAATGACACCAGTATTCTTTTTTAAAAGGTTAAAAGAAACTCTCAGATAAATTAAAGCTTAAAGAATTACCAACTACTTGTATTCAAGAAATGCCGTTGGGTCAATCCTGACCCATAATGACCCTGTATAGGGTTTCCAAGGAGCAGTTGATGAGCTTGAATCACTGACCTTGCAGTTCTAACGACTCTGCAGTCTGATGCATTAACCCACAGCATCGCATTAGGACTCAATATTAGAAGACAAATAATCTAATATTCAGTATCAGAAAACAAATAGTCTAATATAAATATATTGAACAAACTCTTTACAAAAGAAAATATATACACATGGCCAACAAGCACATGAAAAGATGTCTAACATCATTAGTCATCAGAATAATCCAAGTTAAATTTCATATCCACTAAAATGATTAAAATTAAAAAGGCAATGAAGAAAGTAAGAAAGTGTTCCAAAAATAGATGGGGTGTGTTGAAAAGGCACAGGAGAACAATTTGAGCAGCAAAATGAATAACAATAGTGCTTGGTTATAACTGAAAGAATATATTTTTTTAAATCCCCAGGTCCATATGCACACACCTACTCCTCACTTATTATCTTGTAATCTGACATTTTGCATTTACAACAACTTTGAAAATATTATTAGGACATGCTGCTGATGGTGCAGTGGCTCCAATGGCAACCAGGCCAAAGGAGGAATGGTGACTAACCAGCTATGGGACACCTTCTCCCATTCATCTGTCATGTCTCAGTGCTGCCACGAGGGCACCAAGCAAAGGAGGGAGATTTTGATGTCAAGGACAAGCAGAGTCAGGCCCGAAGATGTGGAGGCGGGGGTGCCTAAAGGGGAGGAGAGCGAAGGGGCTGTGCAGAGCTGCGGGAGCCAGGGCAAAGGATGAACAGGATCTCTGCCAAGGTGGGCAGTAGGAAGTTTGGGGTGGTGGACAGTATGTGACCACCATCACCACTACCACCCTAAACCCCAAGGGACTCCACTATGGTGGGGAAGGAGGTCCTGCCATGCCAGATACATCCCAAGATGCACTAGGGATGCCTAACAGATGAAGAGTGATTGGGGAGGGGGTAACACTGGCGCTGAGGCCGGAGCAGGCCACCCTTTTCATAGATAATGCCAATTTTGCATAATGACCCAGTCTTTGGAACCTAACCGTGTCAGTAAGTGATGACAGGGTGTATAGACAAATAATTGAATAAAACAAATAAATGGAAATGATGGGACAGTTCTTTCTTACATAATAATTTCAATTAATAAATGTATGCAGAATGAGGGAAACAGAAAATCCCAGTATTTATTGTTGCAGGCAAGATCCACTGATAACACACTAAATTAATTAGCAAATGTTTGAGAAGAAACAAAGTATTTGCATCTTTTCCACAATATATCTATTAATTACAAAGGGAAAACTAGTAACTTGTTAGTAGAGAACCCAAGCAGATACAATCTCACCCAGGTAATTCAGGTTAATCCCAGTATAAAATCACAGCCTTTGGTATGGATTGCATCTTAATGTAAAGAAAACAAAAATCCTCACTACTGGACCAATAAACAACATTCTTATCAATGGAGAAAAGAATGAAGTTATCAAGGACTTCATTCTTCTTGGATCAACTATCAACACTCACGGAAGTAGCAGTCAAGAGATCAAATGACGTATTACATTAGGCAAATGTGCTGCACAAGACCTTTTTTGAGTGTTGAAGAACAAAGATGTCAGCTTGAGGACTAAGGTGCAACCAACCCAAGCCATGGTATTTTCAGTAACCTCATATGCATGCTAAAGCTGGACAGTGAATAAGGAAGACAGTAGAAGAATGGATGCATTTGAGTTATGGTGTTGGAGGAGAATATTGAAAGTGCCATGGGCTGCCTAAAGAACCAACAGATCTGTGTTGGAAGAAGTACAGCCAGAGTGCTCCTTGGAGGCCAAGATGGACAAATTTTGTCTCCCATACTTTGGACATGTTGTCAGGAGGGACCAGTTGCTGGAGAAGGATATCATGTTTGGTAAGGTGGAGGGTCAGTGAAAAAGAGGAAGACCCCAGCGAAATGGCTTGGCAAAGCGGCAGCATCAATGGGCTCAAGCGTGGCAACAATAGTGAGGTTGGCCCAGGATCGGGCAGCATTTCATTCTGCTGTGCATAAGATCGCTGTGAGTCAGTACCAACACAATGGCGCCTAACAACAGCAACATCACTATCTTAAATGATATTAACAAAAAACACATAAATTCAAACTATTGTTGTTGGTAAGTGCCCTTGAGTTGGTTCCAACTCACAGTGACCCTCTATAAGGTAGCAAAGTACATACAAATCAAGCTGCTAACATTAAGATCAGCAGTTCAAAACTACCAGCTGTTCCACAAGTCCAAGATGAGGCCGTCTGCTCCATGAAGATTTACAGTCTCAGAAACCCTATACAGGGTCACTATGAGTCAGAACCAACTCCACGGCACATAACCAACCACAAGGTTTCTAAGGAGCCACTGGTGAGTTTGAACAGCCAAACTGGTATTTCAAATTGACCTTGTGGTCCATTGGCTATTCTGCAGTGCCACACCAAGACTGCAGGGGAAACCCACATTGAGGAACATTTGAACATTCTATGAATTCACTGACCTTAACTGTTTTTTTTCCTTAACTTTTTATTTTGAATTGGGTGAAGGTTTACAGAGTAGATCTCTACTTTTATATTTAACAATTCATACACATCTTGTTCTGTCTTATTGATTACAATCTTTTCAATATAACATCACTTATCCTGCTTGTGTTTGCTTACCAGTTATCAGACATTCCTCCTTCTGTCTTAACTGTTCTGACCTTTGTCCTTGAGCAAATGCTACTCTTTTGATCTCCAATGGTTGACTATCCCAAGATGTGTGTACCTTACTAGTGTTACTGCTCCTCTTATTGGCTTCCCTAGTATTGACTGAAAAGTGAGCCATTGGTGGTATTGTTTTGTTAAGTGTCAGCAAGTCTTTCCGAGGAGTGACTGGTGAGCTTGAACCACCAACCTTGTGAATCAAACCAACTTTGCAGTCCAGCACATTCACCCATAGTGCCACACCAGGAGTGTTATTGTTACCCTATTGTTTGAGTGAAAATTCAGCCATGGGGGTGAGTGAATTTCAGACCTGAAGGGTGACTAAGGCGATAGCCTTGGGGTTCCACCAGTCTCTTACCTGACTTTTTATGATTTTCAGTTCTGTTCCAGAGTTTCTCCCACTCTAACCACATAATGGAGTCCTGGGGTGGCGCTGTGGGGTAATGCACAGGACTGCAAGGTTGCTTTGAAGCACAAAGCTGGCAGTTCAAGCTCACCAGCTGCTCCTCGGAAACCTTATACAGGGTCACTATGGGTCGGAACCGACTCAACTGCACTTAACCACAACAACTTAACAATAGCAGCCCAGGACTTCTAACACGATCCCTTTCAGAGCAGTTGGTAGTGGTACTTGGGTACCATTTAATTCTTCTGATCTCAAGGTTTCGGGGAGAGATGTTCACATGATCCATGAATCCATTGGACTCACTGCTTCCATGGTTCTCTGATTTTCTTCACTCTTCTTTCCTCTGGACAGGGAGAGACCAATGATTATACTTTAGATGGCTTCTTATGAGCTTTTAAGACCCCCATGACTACTCACCAATGTAGGATGTAAAACACTATTTTTGTCAATTGTTGTTGTTGTTAAGTGCCGTTGAGTCAATTCCAACCCATAGCAACCCTGTATAGGGTTTCCAAGGAGCAGCTGGTGAGCTTGAACCACCGACGTTGCAGTTCAAACAACTTTGCAGTCTGACTCATTAACCCACAGCGCCACACCAGGACTCCATTTCTGTGGATTATTTTATGCCAATTGAATTTAATAATCCCAGAGATTATGGGTTAATGCACTGGTCTTTAAGGTGGGTTTGAACTGCAAGATTGGTGGTTCAAGCTCACCAGCTGCTCCTCAGAAACTCTATAGGGTCACTGTGGGTCAGAACTGACTCGATGGTACTTAACAACAACATTATTCTTAAGAAGTGGCAAGATCGTGAAAGACAAGGAAAGACTGAGGAAATGCAGCCGACTAAAGGGACATGGCCCCTAAATACAACGCAGCTGTTGATTGGATCCTGGGACAGGAATTATCTGCCCATTAGTGGAAATCAGTGCAATCTGAATAAATCTATAGTGGCGTGGCACTGTTGGATAAAGCAGTAGACCGCAAAGTTGGTTTGCAAGTCTGGCAGTTCAAACCCACCAGCCACTCCTCGGAAACCCTATGCAGGGTGGCTATGGGTCAGACCCAACTCCATGGCACTTAACGTCAATTTCTTAATTTTGATAATTGTGCCGTGGCTGTACAAACTGTTAACATTAGGGAAAGCTGAGTAAAGCACTTATAGGACCTCTTGGCACTAGTGTTACTTCCTTTCTTTAAGCCTAAAATGATTTCAAAATGAAAACTTCAAAGGAGCAAAAAAAGAGTGAGAAACGGTCAGTACTAAGTGTTGTCAAAAATATACAGCCAAGAGAAATTTCATGATTTGTGGGTGAGAGTTGTGGCATTTTTGTAATGCCAATTATACTTTGAATTTGTATGGAAAACATTTTGCTAGGTTCTCAAAAAGTAATCCATATAAATGATCAGATAGCCCAAGAATTTTATTAATAGGTATATATCAAGGTTGGCAGTTCGAAACTACCAGCCGTTCCATGGGAGAAAGATGAGGCGTTCTGCTCCCGTAAAGATTTACAGCCTTGGAAACCCTGTGCAGGGTCACTGTTAGTCGGAACCGACTCCACGGTACTTAACAACAACAACCAAGAGAAAGAAAGCAGTCATCAAAAGATTTGTTCCCAAATATTCATAATTCCATTTATTTAAATTATGAAAATTAAGAGCTCAGCTGTTAGAACGCACCAGTTCCTTCTTGGGAGAAAGACACAGCTGGCTGCTCTTGTAAATATGCCCTGTGGGGTAGCTATGACAGAATCAGCTCCAAGGCACTAAGTTTGGGGACTGGCTTAGGAATAATACCTCCCTGTCACTATTGGTATGTCATCTTTCAAGGATTTTTATATCCTTGAGAAACATACATTTTTTCCCCTTTTTGAAAACCACTTGAATGTAAATAAAAATGAGAATGGCTCATAGTGGCTTCATTGGGAATAGTAAAAATGTTTGTACTTGTTTAAGACAGCAATGTTGTTGTTGTTGCTAAGTGCCGTCAAATAGGTTCCAATCCATAACGACCATATATAGGATTTCTGAAGTTTGAAACGTCGAGCTTGCAGTTTAAACCAACCTTGTGGTCAAGTGCTTATCATACAGCATGACCTTGAGATTAGCAGCCCAACTTGTAACCACTACAGCAATGCTGTCGTTGTTGTTGTTGTTGTTTTTGGGTGCCTTTGAGTTGACACCAACTCAAAGTGACCCTATGCACAATAGAATGAAATGCTGCCCAATCCTGGGCCAACCTCACAATTATTGCCATGTTTGAGCCCATTGCTGATGCCACTGGGCTAATCCATCCTGCTGGGGGTCTTCCTCTTTTTTTCTGACCCTCCACCTTACCAAACATAGATGTCCTCCATGGACTGGTCCCTCCTGACAATATATCTGAAGTGTGAGAGACAAAGTCTGATCATCCTGGCTTCTAAGGAGCACTGTGGGTGTACTTCTCCCAACACAGATCTGTTGGTTCTTTTGGCAGCCCATGGCACTTTCAATATTCTCCTCCAACACCATAATTCAAATGCATCAATTCTTCTACAGTCTTCCTTATTCACTTTCCACCTTTTGCATGCATATGAGGTTACTGAAAATACCATGGCTTGGGGCAGGCACAGTTAGATCTCAAACTCACATCTGTGTTCCTCAACACATTAAAGAGGTCTTGTGCAGCAGATCTGCCTAATGCAATACGTCTTTGATCTCTTGACTGCTGCTTCCATGAGGTTGATGGTTGATCTGAGCAAAATGAAGTCTTTGACAACGTCAATCTTTTTTCTATTGTTAGGGATGTTGTTTACTGGTCCAGTGGTAAGGAATTTTGTTTTCGTTACATTGAGATGCAACCCATACCGAAGGATGAGGTCTTGGATGTTCATCAGTAAGTATTTTAAGTCCTCTTCACTTTCATCAAACAATGTTGTATCATCTGAATATCACAGGCTGTTTATGAGTCTTTCTCCAATTCTGATGCCACGTTTTTCTTCATATAATTCAGCTTCTCAGAT
>NW_006408637.1:8090890-8092198 GCF_000296735.1 Chrysochloris asiatica
GTATTTGCAATGAGGAAGTGATTGGTCTTGTAAAATTCTGTCACATGATCTCCAGCAGAATTTCTATCACCATGCCATAATTTTCCAACTATTTGGTTATCAATACACTGCATGTTTGATTTCAGATTGGAGAAGTTAATAGAATTCTTCAGTTTCATCATCACTGTCTTTAGTGGTTGGTGTGTAAATTTGAATAATAGTGGTATTAACTGGTCTTGTTTGTAGGTGTATGGATATTATCCTATCACAGACAGTGTTGTACTTCATGACTGATTTTGATATGTTCTTTTTGATGATGAATACGACACCATTCCTCTTCAATTAGTTATTCCTGGCATAGTAAATCATGCAATTTTCAGATTCAAAATGATCAATACCAGTTCATTTCAGCTCACTAATACCTAGGATATTGATGTTTATGTATTCTTTCATTTTTGACAATTTCCAAATTTCCTAGATTCATACTTCATACAATCCATGTTCTGATTATTAATGGATGTTTACAGCAGTTTCTCTTCTTTTTCAGTTGTGTCCCATCAGCAAATGAAGGTCCCAAGGGCTTTACTCCGTTCATGTCATTATGGTCAACTCTACTTTGAGAAGGGAGCTCATCCCCAGTTGTACTTTGGGTGCCTTCCATCCTGAGGGAGGCTCATCGTATGGCACTAGATCTGGTAACAATCTGGTACTCTTCATCGTGTTTCAATATTCAATATTCTGGTGCTGATACTTTTCTTTTGCTATTCCTAAGGTTTTCTGTGACTAAATATTAGGAAGCAGTCTGTCTCTCCTTCTTCCTAGTATGTCTTCTGGAATCTCAGCTGAAACCTCTTCACCAAGGGCGATCCTGCTGGTATTTACAATACCCGTTGCGTAGCTTCTAGAACCATGGCAACACTCCAGCCACCACAATATGACAAAGAGATTGATGAGTGGTGGAGATAGAAATATGTAAATATATACATATAAATAACACTGGTTTTTCTTCCCTATAGAACCTATCCTTAGATGGTGTCTTTTTCCAGGGACTGGTCTTCCTGGCATCATGTCCGAAGTTCAAGAGATGAAGTTTCCCCATCCTTTCTTCTAATGAACATTCTGGCTGCACTTCTTCCGAGACAGATTTGTTTGTTCTTCTGGCAGGCCATGGTACTTTCAATATTCTTTACCAGCACCATAATTTCAATGCATCAATTATACTAGGTATGGCCTTCCTTATTCAGTGTCCAACTTTCACATGCATATGAGGTGATTGAAATATCATGGATTGGGTCAGACAAACCTTAGACCTAAACGTGACATTAGATA
>NW_006408637.1:8092348-8095622 GCF_000296735.1 Chrysochloris asiatica
AAAATACTATTTAATTTTTAAATAAAATATAAGTTGTAAGTATGTTGTAAGTTATATGCATACTAGTTGGCACAATTATGACTCTATAATTGTCTCTATTTAGAGATTATGTATGGTTTAAGGTACTAAATTGACAGGTTGTACTATGATAGTTAATGTTATATGTCATTTTAGCTAGGCCATCATTCCAGTATTGTGTGATTTTCCTACACCTAACGATCTGATGTAATTATTTTCCATTTTGTGATCTACTGTAATTATTCTCCAGTTGACATCTGTAAATCCTAACCTCTATATGTTAACGCTCTGGTAGTGTAATGGTTACGAGTCAGGCTGTGAACTGCAAGGTCAGCAGTTCAAAACTACCAGCTGCTCCGCGGGAGAAAGATGAGGCTTTCTGCTCCTGTAAAGATTCACAGCCTCAGAAACCCTGTACAGGGTCACTATGAGTCAGAACCGACTCCACGGCACATAACAACAACAACAGTATATGTTAATGACTGAGGATTACCGTGGGGTGTGAAGCCTGGAGTCATGCATTACAAGGGGATGTGACTCGAGTCACCCTTATTGATTTCAGGTAAGTTCCTTAGTGGTGTGACTTCATCCAGTGTGTATATTTGTGGCTGCTGTGGCAAGGCTTCCCCTTGTTCTGGTTACTAGCTCTGGCACTGGCTCCTTCAGCAGGTTGCCATCTGACCTACCAATCTTCAGCAGCCCTGAGCCAGCAGCCTACCACTTCACCTGGAGATTCAGGGTCTCTCAGCGCCTGCATCCATTAACCTCTAGTCTGACTACAGGCCCACAGATGTGAAACCTGTTACTTCTACTGCAAACCACTTCCTCGAAATTAATATCTCTCTCTGATTTATAAACACACACATATAAATATATATGCACTTCACTGGTTTATACTTCTAAATTGTAGGATACAAACTCTGTATGTATGAACCTAGAGAATAGATCAAATAAGTTTCTATTGAATGGAAAACCAGTTTGCTCTAAATTTTATCCCTCTTCTTGCATGTATTTATTTATAATCTCTAAAATCTGTATAAAATGATTTTATATGCTGATGCTGGGACATCTGTAAAAGTTTATATTGGAAGCCTACTTAGTTAGTCTGATGTCATAACTAGGAAATTAAAATTTGAAGCTGTGGTCTGCCTTGAGAGTATTTTTCTTCCAAACAGTGCGATCTATTTTTAACATGGCCACATTTGTCTGTAGAGGAAACAGGTTTGCTTTCTGAGATTTGCCGATCTGGATGCATTGCTATTAAAACCTGTCATCCCATCTCACGTCCTCATAGTTGCGATCCAAAGAGACCACGCACTTTACTTGCTTTTTTCCCCATGCCCAAACACACTGCTTCACCAACTGGCTCTGATCTGTGTGTTTTTAAAGCAACCTAAAGATTGGAGGTATAATACAAGAGTTTTTCTCCTGGAGCCATGATATCGTTAATCTACTAGACTTCAGTATACTTTTGTGTATTTCAATTTGTAGATGAAAACAAGTTTAGGGGATGAAACACACATGATAAGGATGTTGTTGTTGTTAAGTGCCATCGAGTGGGTTCCTACTCATAGTAACCCTGTACAGGATTTTTGAGGAGTGACTGGTGAGTTTGAACTACCAACCTTGTGATTCAAACCAACCTGCGGTCTACTGCTTATCCTTCAGCACCACACCAGGACTCTGATTGTAAGGATCTGACATCACCATCTAAAATGTTATTTCTTGACTTTTAAATGAAACGGGTTTAAATGGTGAATTGTTGTAGTTCTAGCTCCTTTTCCTCATGTGTAACACAGAGCAACTAGAAAGGGGAAAAAAATTACAGCTGATGGGCAGCAATAAGTTGATCACCATGGAAACTCAGACATATGATTATGGAAAACATGTAGTGGCTCTCGCACAGAAACCCTTAAACATAAAGGTAGGTTTTTCAATAATCTAGCTCAAGCGAGAACAACAGAAAACCGCAGGCTTGTTCACTTTGTAGTTTTTTGAAAGAGTGAAAGCAAGCATTAGGTGAAGCAATGAGTTAGAAAAAGTCATAAGAAAATGGAAAAAGCTTCATTCCTTGGTACGAATTGAATTGTGTCTCCCAAAAATATGTGCCATGAACTGAGTTAGAATCAAGTGGGCAGCAGTGGATTTACCTGTGGATGGAACCCCATTTGGGAACAGGAATGTTGTTATGTTAATGAGGTCATATCAGTACATCTTAAACCAATTGCTTTTGAGATATAAAAGGAGCAGATTAAGCACAGAATTAAGCAAGCATTAATGGGAAGCATGGGAAGAGATGACACATAAAGCTCTCCAATGGATGCCAGAAAAGCATAGACGAAGATTGCCCACTGATGCCCACCCTCACTGGACAGGGAGTCTTACCTTACAGCTGGTGCCCTGAATTCGAACTTCCAGCCTTCTAAACTGCAGGAAAACAAGTCTCTGTTTGTTAAAGCCAACGACTTGTGGTATTTATGCAATAGCAGCACTAGGAAGCTAAGGCAATGAATGGCCTTAGAGACTTATCACTTAGTGATACATTTCCACTTTGAATCATTAACAGAATACCTTTCTTCAAAAAGCTAAGGCTTCCTTTGAGAAAGATGAGAAATAAAAATTTACAGCCTCAGAAACTGTCTTCAGGGTCGCTATGGAGTTGCAACAGTCTCCACCACACACAACCCATACCACTACCACCTGTGAGCAAACAACTCACTCCCCAGGAACCAGCATGATGCACAAGTGGAACTTTCCTTTGGCTTTTTAGGTAGTTATTTATAAAAATAAATTAGAATAACTATTATCAAATATTGGAGTCCTGGTGTAGCGTGGTTGGTTAACGCGCTGGATTGCCAAGTCCGCTTGAACCGGAAGGCCTGAGGTTCAAGCTCACCATCTGCTCCTCGGAAACCCTATACAGGGTCGCTATGGGTTGGACAGCACTTAACAACAATTATCAAATATTAGCAAATCTTTGACTGTGATCCTAAGTATACATTTATTATCTGAAATCTCTCATTTTCTTTAGCTATTAAAACTTGGAAATAATGTGAAGCAGAAGAGTATGCTTACAACACTAGTTTAACCTCCTAGCTGTAGTGTGATATTTTCATAATATAGTAATTGCTTCTGCTTTGAAAATAGTTTAGTATGGGTAAATCTATTTAAAACAGTGTTTTTGCTTCCAAAGTTCATACAGAAATCATCTTCATTTCTCAAATACATTGTTGTTGTTGTTAAGTGCCGTCGAGTC
>NW_006408637.1:8095722-8099273 GCF_000296735.1 Chrysochloris asiatica
TGTTGTTAAGTGCCGTCGAGTCGGTTCCGACCCATAGCGACCCTGTACAGGGTTTCCGAGGGTGTAAATCTTTACGGGAGTAGAAAGCCTCATCACTTTAATGAGCTCAGTAGAATGCATACAAGATTAAGTCAAGTGCTTATCAACATGGATAGGTAAAAGGCATTTTGAGTTTTGTTTTGGTCTTTCTGAAGCATGTCCTGTATTATAAACAAAGCTTTGGATGAATTGTAAATCCACGTATCTCATCTGGGCTGATGGCTGAACACAGATGAGTACCAGCTAGGGGCAGGCGTGCTGGTGGTCAGACACTCAAGATTTCAGGAAACAAGGCTCACTTCTCAATCTGGTTTACATCATTCTAACAAAACAAACAAATCCCCTCTGAGGGGAGAAAGATAAGGGGCTAGCTTGGGAGAGATTGGAGTCAGAGCTTAGAGCAGAGGGTCTAGGTGAATCCCTCTTGTCAAGTGTCCTATTTTATACTGGCAAAGTTTCACAGTTTCCTCAGCTGATCCTTTAAAGCTGTGCCTAGAATCCTCTCAAACACAGGCATGGAATTGGGAGCTCAAACCAACTAAACAGATACTGTGTCAGAGAAGAACTGTTTACTCGGGGTTTTCACTAGCTTTCTCTTTGAATGCAGATGGACAGGGCTTGCTTCTGAGGTGCTTCTGGGTGAATTCAGAACACCAACCTTTCTGTTAGCAATCAAGCCTTTACTGTTTATGCTGCCCAGAGACTCCTGATTGGGGGTTACTATTAGAGTCCTGGAGTCCTCGTGTGGCACTGTGGGCTAATGTGTCAGACTACAAAGTCATTTGAACTTCAAAGTCAGCAATTCAAGCTCACCAGCTGCTCCTTAGAAACCCTATACAGGGTCGCTATAGGTAGGAATTGACTCAATGGCACTTCACTACAACAACATACATAGATTGGGGTCCTGGTGTGGTGCTGCAGGATAATGTGCTGGACCAAAAGGTCAGTTTGAACTGTAAAGTCAGCTGTTCAAACCCACTAGCTGCTCCTTGGAAACTCTATACAGGTTTGCTATGGAATGGAACTGACTCGACTTAACAACAACAACAACATACATATATTGGAGTCCTGGTGTGGCATTGTAGGACAAAGCACTGGACTACAAGGTCTGTTTGAACCACAAGATCGGTGGTTCAAACTCACCAGCTATTCCTCAGAAACCCTATACATGGCACTGTGCATCGGAATCAACTCAACAGCACTCGCCTAAAGTAGCTTCATGTTACTTTAGGTCAGATTTTGCTACCAAATGGGCTCTGGCCAAGTGAGTATTCTGCTGCCAAATGAATTGTGAAACTTTTAGTTTTTAGATCTTTTTGGACTTTGCCATTGTAAGCAAAGGATTGTAAAGCACTCAGCTCATCACAACCCTCCCCCATTACTCCAGGTCTGCACCCAATCCTACTCACAACCTCCAGAATATATGAGCCGTTAACAGTTCTAGTGTGGCACTGTGGGTTAATGAGTTGGAATGCAAAGTCATTTGAACCAAAAGGTCAGTGGTTCAAGCTCACCATCTGCTCCTCAGAAACCCTATACAGGGTTGCTATGGATCAGAAAAAACTCAACAGCACTTAACAACAACAACAATAGTCTAGAGGATAGTCTTTGGCCTTATGCCTGTTTTACTTGTGGAATTGAGCAGAATAATAAAGGGAAATCATTCCCTTTACAAGTGCCCAGAAAGTCCTCACCTTGGATTACCAGGTGATTCTTATATATACATTGTTGTTGTTGTTGTTGTTGTTAAGTGCCATCGAGTCAGTTTCGACCCATAGCGACCCTGAACAGGGTTTCCGAGGCTGTAAATCTTTACGGGAGCAGAAAGCCTCATCTTTCTCCTGCAGAGCAACTGGTAGTTTTGAACTGCTAACCTTGAGGCTCGCAGCCCGATTCGTAACCACTACGCTACCAGAGCTATATATATATATATATATATACACACATACATAGAAGCTTGTTAAAATAGAGATTCTGAGTCAATGCATCTGGGATAGAGAGGCAAATTCTCAAGAGCTGGTCAAAATGAACCAATTTGAAGCCCTGATCTGAAGTCAGACAGTTGCAGGTTGGAATCCGGTTTCTTTTATAGAGCATGAATGATCACTTAAGGTCCCTGAAGCTAATGGATTGTGGAACTATGTTTCACCCATGCTGCAAATGATCATGACCACATCAATTGTTAAATGCTAAATCAGAATTAATGGTTACAACCAAGGGAGTCAGGCTGGGTTACTATGAAAGGCAAAATAACTGGAAATACTGGAAGTCTCAACAACCCCAATACTGAAGCATTTTAAGGCCTCCTGATGTATTCAACCAACCGGCTGCATAGTCGTATGAAAATTTACATAGTCCCACAACAGACATTTGCTACATAATCAGACTTCCACCTATGTGGATTCTTGGGAGAAAACAGATGAATTGATTAAACAATTTTATTCTATCTGCCTATGATAAGACAACCGTGGGGCACTCCTTTTGGTTGGGTTGTCAAAGGGGTTAGTTTCTTTCAGGGGCAATAGAATGGGAGTGGATTCCCAAGACCAGAAAGAACAGTAAAGATAGAAAATGATTCTGTCCCCACAGACCTGATCCAGAGCCCTGTAATTGCAATTTATAAAGACACCTTTAATTTACAATCTGAATCTTTAATTTACATCTCTAATTTACAATCATCAGGAAGTGAATTATTAGAAACTTCTGAAGGAATAGGTTTGTAGCTAATTAGCTACTTGAATGCTCCTGCAAAGGAAAAAGACTGTAATAACTTTAACCACCAACCACATTGAGGTTTGTTTAAAAAAAGAATCTTTTTTGCCGATTCCACAGTTTGCTGGGAAAGAGGAGTGTGGGTATAGGACGTGTCTTAAGCTGGGTTCTCTAGAGAAGGAAATGGCTCACAATTGTAGAGGTGGGAGAGTCCCAAGTCCAGGTGAGATGAACAAAGATTCGCAGGCAGGTCCGGCAGGCAGGAAGGCAGGCAAACAGTAGAGCAGGCCACTGACTCAAGTCCAAAGAACCAGAGGTTGGAGAGCAACCCAGATGCAAGATCCAGACCCAGCAGAAAGCAAGCAAATATTGCTTAAGTGTCCACTGTATGGGAAGGAGGCCACACACCCAGAGGAAACATCCTTTCAATTGGTTGGCTGATCATAGCCAATCATCATTGAGTTCACTACAGTGTATTAGATCTTACCATGAGGAAAACCACATCCCAACTACCAAGCCAAATCCTAGCCCAGTCGACACAAAATTTTAACTATCACAGGAGGGGATTCTGTAGCTATGTAGATACAGAAAGTGGGTAGGTTAGAATCTAGAATTCCGCTATTGTCTCCTTAAGGGGTAAGTAAGGGGAAGTTGGACAGTGAATAAGGAAGACCGTAGAAGAATTGATGCATTTGAGTTGTGGTGTTGGAGGAGAATATTGAAAGTGCCATGGGCTGCCAAAAGAACCAAAACAGATCTGTGTTGGAAGAAGCATAGCCAGAGTGCTCCTTGGAGGCCAG
>NW_006408637.1:8099863-8110891 GCF_000296735.1 Chrysochloris asiatica
CGGAGCTGCTGGTAGTTTTGAACTGCTGACCTTCAGGTTCGCAGCCCGATTCGTAACCACTACGCTACCAGAGCTCCTTATAAGCACTATTAACCTTGTCCTTTTAGACCCTGAATCCTTAGTGATCTGCATCACATTGAAAATATGCATTTTTCTAGTTTGTAATTCTCAAACCCCAATATGATGTATTATTATCACTAAGATCCATGAGTTATTTCCTCGTGAGTCATTGTCAACAAGATTTATTCACTACTAACTGGCTTAGAAAAATAGGAAATCATTTTAGATGCAAGTGAGAATTCAATAGGCCATCTTCCTCTCACATTTGTTCTATAGGAGAATGTATTACATTTCATTTTCTGTTTATTACCTCAAATTCAATTAAGTGAGTTCAATACATAAACAAAAGCCATTTTCTCATTCAGCAAAAGCCAAAAAGTGAATACAAATTTCAACCTTCTAGACATAAGAATGCACTGAATCTTCTAGCATTGTTGTTGTTGTTAACTGCTGCCGAGTCAGTTCCAACTCATAAAGACCCTGTATAGGGTTCCCGAGGAGCAGCTGGTAAGTCTGAACTGCCGATTTTGTGTTTTAAACCAACGCAGTCAGGCGCATTAACCCACAGCTCCACACCAGAACTCCATTAAACACTCAACAATACTATAATCAGACCCCTGGTGTGGCGCTGTAGGAGCAGCACTGGACTGCAAACCACAAAGTCAGCAGTTCAAAACCACCAGCTGCTCCTCAGAAAACCGATACAGGGTTGCTATGAGTCAGAAGCAACTCAACGGCACTTAAGAAGAATATTATAGTCAGATATGGTAACCTTAGAATAATGTTTCACTATAGTAAATGGTTGTTGTTAAGTGCCGTTGAGTTTCAAAAACCATATACAGTTCCTATGAGTCAGAACCGACTGGACGGCACTTAACAATAATAATACTATAGCCAAGTATATGTAACATTATGTTTCACTATAGTAAATGAGGGCACTCCTGGTGTGGCGCTGTGTGTTAATGCGTCAGACTGCAAAGCCATTTGAACTGCAAGGTCGGTGGTTCAAACTCACCAGCTACTCCTTGGAAACCCTATACAGGGTCGCTATGGGTCTGAATCGACTCGACGGCACTTAACAATAACAATACTATAGCCAAGTATGGTAACATTAAGATGCTATTTCACTATAGTAAATGATTATTTTTGTTAAGTGTTGTCCAGTTGGTTCTGACTCACAATGACCCTGTATAGGGTTTCTGAGGAGCAGCTGATGGGTTTGAACCACCAACCTTACAGTTCAAACTGACCTTGAGGTCTAGTGCATTATACTGCAGCTTCCCACAAGGATTAACACACCCTTTATCTCTTAGCAATTTTATTTAGAATTATTATTCATTTACAAGTTCAAATCTAAGTAGCTATTACTCTGAATTAAGTAATGTGAATTTAACAAAATCTTGCCACTCATCAACCCCTTCATTTTGCAAAACTATATGATGCTCAGGGAGAAGGACTTTGCCAAGGTCACTCTGATGAATGTTTAGCAGATGCAGAACTTGTCCCTCTTGATGCCTGCCCAACCCTCTTTCACTGCAGTATGGACTCACGGAGCTGGGAACCCAAAGATGATTCTCATTCTAAAAGGATGTGCAATGTAAAAACAGTGATAAATATAAAAGAAGCACTGTCTAATGGTGAAATGTGAAGAATTCATATACCCTAACAACAACAACAAAACATTTATTAATACCTACCACGAGCAAAACAACACTGTAGTGAGTTGTCCATATGTATACTATTTAGTTCCTGCCTCTGGAAAAGCCACAAGTCCACAGCATCCACCGACCCATCGTCATGCAGTAACGCAATATTACCAGAGCTGTGTAGTCAAATATAGTTGCCACTAGCTACATAAGGAATCTTGGCATGGCGCTGCAGGTTAATGTGCTGGAATGCAAGGTCGGTTTGAATCACAAAGTTGACAATTCAATCTCATCAGCTGCTCCTCAGAAACCTTATACAGGGTTGTTATGAGTAGGAATCCACTTGAAGACAGTTAACAACAATAAGCTACCTGAAATGTGGCAGCACAACTGAAGAGCTACATATATTTTAGATTTCCACTTAACTAGAGATACGGGACAAGAAGCAGCTGTGTGAGGCAAGAAGTGACTGGCTTACAAGCTTTCAAGAGGGAGCCTAGATCCAGAGGGCGTGGAAGAAGGTAGAATCTCCAATGAGTAGTATCCAATCTGTATAGGCGGGGCTGATGAAAGGAAATGTGGATAGGTTTCTTGTGATGCAAGGGTGAATAATTGTTATCAGGACTGATTGTGAAGGTTGTAAATGTAAAGGTAGACGTTTTGTAGCAAGGAGGAGAGTGATTAACTTTTCAGTCTAGGAGCGGAGGTCCCTGGGACCATCAAGGGTGCAGAGTGGAGAGTGGGACCCTACCCAGAGAAGCAGTGATGCCAGAGATGGAGGCAGAGCTGATGATGTGGAGAGATGGAGCAGCTGGGGACTTTAGACACAGAGAGGGAGAGGGGCTGTGTGCTGAAGATACTTGGGGTGGGGGAGGGTAGGCTTGCAGGGTGTACCCTTTGGTTGGCTGATGATGCATGAAGGGGATTGTAACCATGGCAATGAAACGATATACGATAGGATGAATGTAACACTAATGGTCTCCCATGTAAACTATCACATAATTCACAATAAAACATTTTTTAAAAAGCTAAAAGAAATGTTAAAAAAAATTTTTTTCTATAAACTTTCTTATAATCCGTGTTTACCAAGTTTATATATTATTGCCATTTCATGCTATTTATATTATTGAAGAAATGTCAAAATTATAAGGAATGGCCAGAAAGTCATTACTTAGCAATGGGAAGAGGGGAGATTGACACTGGAAAATCAAAAGATATTGCAAAGGTTTTACCGATTTTTTTATTGTTCCCATATTTTTGTACTGTTTTGATAGAGACCTAGTCTATAGGTGGGTGGGTGGGGGGGAGTGAGAATCTCTGATAATAGTTGATTTTTACAAATACATTGACCAATATGAATCATGGTGCTTTACATTTGCACAGAGTTTTCATTATACAATATGTATTCATGTGAATGACATCTTTAATGTCTACATTTTACCTAAGAGTTCTGACATTGAATGATGGAGGATAACTTGGCTAAAAATAATCAAATGAACAAACAATGAGTCAGGTGTTCTCAAAAAGAAAGAAAGAAAAGAAGAAGCAACCGTGCGGATCTCCACCTTCCAAGAGTTATAATCTTCTACATTGAGATAAAACAGCCCAACATTTCACTGAATGCAAGACTGTCCTTGCTCTATTCCCCAAAAGTACACACATCAAATAACAAAAAAAGATAACTGGAGCTTTTTGATTGTCAAAGTGTCACCTCAAAAAGCTCTGCACCAAATCAGGAAGTTAGCAGAGGGGATAGTGTGACCCCCAGTTCCACCTGCACTGTGACAGTAAGTGACCTGAGAGAAGAGGGGTGAATGAACCGAGACAATACAAAGAGGAGATGCTGGTGGCCCTAGGAGGACAATGCAGTCACGGAGGAAAACAGCCATGGTTTTGGGTCTTTGCCCTTCCAACCCCTAAAACAAAGAATAGCAATATGCTGAGGTCTGACTGGATTCTTAAACAGAGAACTCAAGGGCAACTCCATGAAGTCAAAAACTGGCGGAGAGATCAGAGATGATTACATTCACAGAAACCCTTGAGGAGAGGAGGACAGAGGACATCTTTGGTGCATTAGGAAGGGATGGTGCTAAGATGGCCAGAACAGAGAACCATCTGCCTAATTCCCACTTCCTTCTTCTGACAAGAATCTTTCCTAAGATATGCCCTGGAGTCCCGGTGTGGCACTGTAGGCTAAGCACTGTACTGCTAACTACAAAACTGGCAGTTCAAACCCACAAGCCGCTCCTCAGAAACCCCCATATAGAGTTGCTGTGAGTTGGAATCGGTTCCATGGAACAACAACAATAAACAATAAGACATGCCCTGATGTGGTGCAGCACAATAAGAGGGCCCTACTTTGGCACTGTAGGATAAGCACTGGACTGCTAAGTACAAAGTCAGCAGTTCAAATCTACCAGTTGCTTTTGAAAACCCTATACAGGTTCACTATGACTTAGAACTGATTTGATAGCACACAACAAGACATGTATCCAGTCTGTTCTAGTGGGGATTTAAGAGGCTTGCTTTTTAAAAATATATTGTTCTAATGTTGCATCTATATATACTGTCCACTAAATATTTCTTGGAGTTCTTGTGTGGCGCTGTAGGTTAATGTGCCAGACTGCAAAGTTGTTTGAACTGCAAGGTCAGCCAGTGGTGCAAGCTCACCAGCAGCTCTTTGGAAACCCTACACGGCGTCACTATGGGTTGGAACAGACCCAATGGCACTTCACAACAACCAATGTTTCTGAATCATTTACTCTGTGGTGCCAAAGCACTGCCTAAGCGTTTTACTTCATTAATGCAGGTAATTGTCATACGGAGCCCATGAGGTCGTGAAACAGATACTATCATTATCATCCTATTTGACATGTAAGAAAGATGAAGACTGATGCAGAAACAGTGGTTCACTAACAACACAGCATTAATATGTAGACAAGCTAAAGTTCAAACTGATGAATCCTAGCTCTCCACTGTCCATCTGTCAGTTCACGATACTGTGTGGTAGCCTGCATGTTGCTGTGATGTTGGAAGCTATACCAGTGGTATTTTTAATACTCACAGAGTCTGCCATGGTGGACAGGTGTCAGGAGAACCCCCAGACTAAGACCGTCTAGGAAGAAAGACCTGGAAATCTACTTCTGGAAACTAACCAATGAAAACCGTATTGATCACATGAGAACATTATCCAATCGTGCTGCTTTTAAGTGCTGTTGAGTCGATTCCGACTTGTGATTCGAAGTCCAGTGCTGACCCAACAGCGCCACACCAAGAGTTCTATTATACAATATTGTGCTGGGAAATGAGCCTCCCAGATTGCAAAGCATTCAACTATGACCATGGACCGAAGGTCACACAGATGACTTAGAACCAGTCATGCCATCCATGGGTTCGCCACGAGTTGGAGTCAGCTTGATGACAGTTAACAAGAACAATTGGAACAATCTGTCTCCAGACTGAATATGGTCATACTTGTTTTACTGTGCCTTTTTTTTACAAATAGAAAATTCATAGCAACTCTGCATTGAGCAAGTCTATTGGCGCCTTTTTCGAACTCATGTGCTCACTTCATGTCTCTGTGTTACATATTGGGAATTCACACAATACTTTAAACTGTTTTCATAATGTTATTTGGAGTCCTGGTGTGGCACTGTAGGATAAGCACTGGGCTACAAGGTAGGATGGAACCAAAAGTCGGAGGCTCAAACTCACCAGCCACTCTTGGTACACCCTGTACAGAGTCACTGTGAGTCAGAACTGACTCAACGGCTCTTAACAACAACAACATTAAGAACGTAATAAACTACAATATAGTTTTCATATAATATAGTAGTATATTATATATAATACTAGTATAATAGAGCACTTAATAAATGACATAACTTTTATATGCACCGAGAAGCCAAAAACTCATGACACTCACTTTATTGCAACATTTACTTTATTGCAGTCGTCTGGAACTAAACTCAAAATATCTTCTAGGTGTATGCCTTGACCACTAAACTTTCTTTCCATGCATATTGTTTATTATCTCATGATGGGAGGGTCTTTACCAGGTAGAAAATGGAAAGGGAACATTGCAAAGAAGTATTGATAAATAGTGTCATATGTTGTAAGTTAGGTATAGTGGAGAGGTACGCAAAAGTCAGGCTTACATGAGCTGAGAGTGAGAGTCTTTCATTTGGGCAAATATTTTAAGTGCAAAGGCAATGAAAGGTATGAGAAAGAGAGTGATGAGGGAAGGGAAGAAGAGTTATTATTTTTAGTGTATAGGAGATGCTGGTCTCCTTAATGGCTCCAGGAAGAAGGTGATAGAGAGGGAGGAATCAGAGATTCCGGAGAAGCAGTGCAGAAAGAGGAACGTGGACAGAGCGAGTCAGGAGCAGAGAGCCAGGAGTTTGCCCTGAAGGTCAGACACAAGCATCTCTTGCTTAGAAACAAAGAAACAGATAGCTTGCTGAGCAGAGTAAATCAGAAATAAAACCTGAGGACGTACAAAGTCAGTGCCAAAAATAAATACTCAGCATCCAGGTCCAAGTCTGTGGTCCAGAAGTAAAAGTCACAGGGCATTGGAAGAACACCAGAAACTTCTAGGTGATACCAAAGAGGTGAAAGAGCAAGGTGCTCAAAGCCACAGACGATCAAAGGACGTGCACATTGGGAAATTCAACCTACCAAGGATTAAGCACCTGGAAGATAGGAACATGAACAGAGCTGTGAGCGGCATCTAATTCTGTCAAATTATGTTTTCCTTATATGGGACTAGAGGTTGCTTGGGGAAGATGGCATCATGAGCACTTATGTGTGACAGAAGTAAGCACTATACTTCAATGGCACTTAACAACAACCTCTAGAGCAGAAACCACCACTTGACTCATGAAAAAAAGTCTCTGTGGTATCTCTGTTCACGGGCAGTAGCCAAGTGATCAAACCAAGTTTCTTAAATTGAATAGGATTTACAACAGAGAAATGGAAGTAGAGATAACTAAAATAGCATATATAGTTCTTGCTTTCAGAAGCTAAAGAATAAAGTGTTTTCCTCAAAGTGTTGGAGTCCTTTTCCAATCCCTGGGCCTGCCCAGAGCCAGCAGCACTGTCCGGAAAGGGAGTCTTAAGCCCCAACAGAGACATGCATGGGCCCAGGTCCCTCTTTTCTTTTTGCAGGTCCTCTCTGACTCCCCTTCCTGCAGTGGGAATCAGATGCCCCACGGTGATCTGGGCTTTGCATTTATGGGGTCTTCCTGGAACCCTATGTCCAGGTCCCAGTTTCAGGAGAGCAGACTGGTGAGCAAATCATGGTCACTGTTGGCACAGTGTCCTTTCGGAGCATCACATGAGATGAAGCTGACAGAATGGTGCTGACACACGGAGTGATCCAGGGCACGGCACAATCAGGGGCAGCCCTTCGAGACTCGACATGTAATGGATTCACACTTGTGTCCTTCTGCATCCTTGTCATCAGCATCGTCAATGAAGTGATTCCTTCTCCCTCATCTACCAGGGGACTTCTGCCTTTCTCCACTCTCTTCCAAGGCTGCTGCTGTTCCCCCCCCACCCCCCAACACACTCAGGAGTAGGGATTTCTATCATGGTTACCCTGAGTGGCCACTAACTGAAAGGTTGGAGGTTTGAGTCCATCCAAAGGCATGTTGGAAGAAAGGCCTGGTGAGCTTCTTCTTAAAAGCAGCCATTAAAGACTCTGAAGCACAGGTCTACTCCAATCCATAGGGTTTTCCATAAGTCAGTCAACTTGACAGCAACTGACTGATGCATTCATTCAATGAGCAGCATTTTACTTGATCTTAGAAAGACTAATGAGAGGCACAGTCCCTCTTTATTGTCAGGGCTTCAGCAAACCTGGCTAGGATTTCCCTTCCTCACCTTGAACTCAATGGCTAGAAGGCCATTCAGGTTTTCTCTCCTTAATCCTGACTTTAGATAATGGAGTATGGAAAATTTTAAAAACAAAAACAAAAAAAAAAAAAACTCACTTTAGTCTCAAACATCGTCAGTGAAGCCCTATTTTGAAGGCATAGATGGAAGATCAGAAGCTTTATTATCTATTGATAAAATGGCCTCTTGATTTTTCATTTGATTATTGTTTTTTGATTACATGTTTCCTTAGCCAGAAAGTGAGGAGAAGAAACAGATAAAAGTATGCAGAGTTCAGGTTCCCACACCCCCTCACTGAATTATTCCTAACAGTTCTTCTCATCCAATGCCCAATAATATCTATTCATTTTACTTATTTGAAATAACTTAAATCAGTGGCTCTCCACCACGTGACTTTGCTCCCCCGCCATCGGGAGATTTGGCAATGTCTGGCGATGTTTTCAGTTGTCACAGTGGGGCTTGCTACTGGCATCTGGCTACTGCTCGGGGACAGACATGGTTCAAATATGCACAGGGCAGCCCCACACAACAATTATTTGCCCAAAATGTCAAGAGTATCATGATTGATAAACCCAAAGGTAATCAAATCAAACAAAATTGTCATTTTTGAGTTTTTGCTTTGTTTTCAAGTGAAAAATTTGAAAATATTCTGTTTCAAAACAGTTGCAAAGAGGATTTAAAATATACATATTTAATGGTAATGAAGTAGGGTAAAGGAAAAGTAATAGTGAAAAAAAAAAAACTTAAGATGCAATCTGGAGTGTGTTTAGTACATAAAATCTATACACACAAAGCCACAGATTTGCTTCTCATTTTGCAGCAGTACTGGCCATAGAAGAACCCTTCTCTCTGCCAATGGTCAGGCTGATGATGATGACATCACATACTCAACAGTGTGCTCTGCCTTTGGTGGTCTTTGTGATCTGTGAAGCAAGTCAGCGTAGAAATAATGTGAGACAATCATCAGAATTACTGCAATTTAGCATAGCGAGTTGTTTATTTGCCAAAAGATGCTTCTATTCTACTTAAAGTTTCAAAACATTAAATCGAGAGTAGATATTAAGAGTGAAGTTTATTTTATTTCCGTTCTCACAGACATATCAAATAATAAATTTTAGATGTGGATAATTAACTAGTAATCTAAACTAGCATAGTGGATTACAAGCTGAGCCCTCATAGTGTAGCGGACTATAAAATGGGCTGCTAACCAAAAAGTCAGTAGTTCAAATCTACCAGTTGCTCCACAGCAGAAAGAAGAGGCTTGCTACTCATATAATGATGCTGTGGGTTAATGTGCTGGACTGCAGAGTCGGTTTGAACAGCAAGGTTGGTGGTTCAAGCTCACCAGTAGCACCTCGGAAATGCTATCCAGGGTCACTGTGAGTCTCAACCACCCCACCACCTAGTTTAAATCATCTTCATAAGAGATTTCCTTAAATCTGAAGACCACACATCATATTTAACAAACTAAAAAATTGTATTTCTTAGCTTTGGGGGAAAGATGTGAAGGAGGGAATCAATAGTAACTGTATCTGAAATATTAATAATGCCTCAAAAAATCACATCGCTCTGTAGCCTCGTAATTGCAGGATCAGAACCAAAGCAACTTTTGAAAATATCCATGCACAGAAACATTCTCAAAGTCCAAAGTCTCTGGTTCTTCCTATTGTACCCATATATTGCTTTTGTCCACAAAGCTTCTCTGGGAATTATCCTCTGTGATACTGAGAGTTACACCCCAAGTCTCTGCTGATGAGGTAGGGTTGAGTCTGAGAAACATTCGAGACATCTGTCTTGGGGGCTCCCCTCACCTATGGCTGTTTGCCCTGATCATATAGGTCTATAGGGATTCCATTACTGTTCAGGACTGAATTCTGCAACCATATTCCTCTTCCCCAATAGGATAAGCAGAAAAACAGTGAAAAAAAAGCATCGGCCTCCTATGCTTAGGTAATGTTGATTCTTCTCTACCAATCTGATGAATCAAAGACTGGTTATCAGTAAAGGCGATTTGGGCCTCCCACTCTCTCACCCCACTCCTTCCTGTGTACCTCTGCCAGAGGGAGCCCACACTCCCTAGAATTGTACCACCCTGACACACAGTCCAGACATGTCTCTGTACTTTTCTCTGTCTTTAAATATCTAGATGAGGCATACTAACTGTGCCGCATGTAAAATAACCTGGTACGTGCAGTCAAGTCTGTTCCAAATCATAGTGACGCCATATCAAGGTGTCAAGGAGCAGCTGGTGGGTTTGGCGGATGCTATTGAGCTTTTCTACCCTCTCTTTCCACAGGTGTCATCAATTTGATGTGTATAATAATCTTTTATGTTATTTTAAAAACGTACTTTTAATGAAGAAGTTGTTGGTCTTGAAAAATTCTATCATGCAATCTACAGCATCATTTCTATCACCAAGGCCATATTTTCCAACTACTGATCCTTTCTCTTTGTTTTCACCCTTTGCATTCCAATCACTAGTAATAATAAAAACATCTTGATTGTATGCTTGATCAACTTCAGATTGAAGAAGTTGGTAGATTTCTTCAATTGCATCAGCACTGGCTTCAGGGTTGGTGCATAAGTTTAAATAGTAGTGATATTAACTGGTCTTCCATCTAGGTTTATGGATATTATCCCTTCATCGACATCACTGTACTGCAAGATATATCTTGAAATGTTCTTTTTGCTGGTTAATGTGATGCCATTCCCCTATAATTTGTCATTTCTAGCATAGTAAGACATGTGATTGTCAGATCCAAAATGACCATTTCCAGTCCATTTCAGCTCATGCAGTCCATTTCATTTTCGACAACTTCCAATTTTCCTAGATTTATATTTTATGCATTCCATGATCCAATTATTAATGGATGTATACAGCTGTTTCTCTTTATTTTGAGTTGTGCCCCATTAGCAAATGAAGGTCCCAAGGGTACTCCTTTCCCATCATCATGGTCAACTCTACTTTTTTTTTGGTACATTTTTAATTGTGAATTATGTGGGTTTACATGGGAGAACATCAGTTTTACATTCATCCTACCGTATTTTGTTTCACTGCAATGTTTACAATCCCCTCCATGCATTATCAAATAACCAAAGGATACACCCCACAGGCCTGCTCCACCCCCCCACGCCCCCCGGATGCCAGCACACAGCCCTTCTCCCTCCCAGAGCCCCATGTACCCAGCCACTCCATCTGTCCACATCATCATCTCTGTCTCCATCCTGGCGTCACTGTCTCTCTGGGTAGGGTCACACTCTCCACTCTTCTCATTTGATGGTCCCATACACCTCCAGTCCTGGCTACAAAATCAATCACTCCCTTCCTTTTGTCAAACAATATCTACTACATTTCCTACCCTCACAGTCAGTCCTGATGGCAATTATTCACTATTATACCACAGGAGTCTTATCCCCATTTCCTTTT
>NW_006408637.1:8111744-8117547 GCF_000296735.1 Chrysochloris asiatica
CCTCCCCTCATGGTCCTCAGCACACAGCCCCTCTCCCTCTCGGGATCCCTAGTCCCCAGCCACACCATCTCTTCACGTCATCCTCTCTCTTCACATCATCTTCTCTGTCTCAGTCACAGGCCTCGCTGCTCCTCTGGGTGGGGTCCTGCTAAGGTGTGTCTCTTGAAGACAGCATATTGAAGCATGTTGTTTTCTTATCCATTCTGCCATTCTCTGTCTCTTCACTGGTGCATTTAATCCATTGACATTCAATGTAATTATCAATAGGTATGAATTAATTTCTGCCATTATATTAATTTTTTGGTAGTGCTGTTTGTTCCTTTGTTCTGCATGCCTTCTTGGGCTGAGTTTGTGTTTTTTGTGCTATTTCTTGCAGTTTCTTCTTAGTTTTCATGTTGCTTGTTCTGCTTGGAAGTTCATTTTCATGGGAAGTTGTGAAGTATTAACTTTCTTTGGGGTTACTTTATAATCTATTAACTTAGCTCTACATTTAAGAGAATCTATTGTATCCTGCAATCTACCTGACATCCTCACCACCTGGATCTCTGTTCCTACATTTATCCCTTCTTTGACATTGATATTATTTTGATCTTTGGTTGACATCCCAGCTCCTTTGAATTCGTTGTTGTAGTTTTGTTCTGTTCTGTACTCTGCTAACTGACAACTGAGTTCCAGGTGGTGTTGCCATGCCTGTCAATCTCTGGTTGTTGTCTGTTCTTGTTGGTTTTCAGTCCAAAGAATTCCCTTTAGGATGTTTTGAAGTGCTGGATTGCTTTTGATAAAATCTCTTAGATTATGTTTATCCTGGAATGATTTGATTGCACCATCGTATTTGACTGATAGATTTGCTAGATAGATGATTCTTGGTTGGCAGTTTTTTTTTTTCCTTTTAGGGTTTTGTATATGTCTCCCCATTGCCTTCTTGTCTGCATGGTTTCTGCTGAGGAGTCAGAGCTTAATCTGATTTGCTTGCCTTTGTAAGTGATACTTCTCTTCTCTTTGGCCGCTTTTAGGATTCTCTCTTTGTTTTTGGTTTTGGAGAACTTGATTATTATATGTCTTGGTGACTTTCTTTTGGGGTCTATCCTTCCTGGGGTACATTTGGCTTCTTAAATGTTTATCTTCTCATCTTTCAAGATGTTAGGGAAATTTTCTGCCAGAAGTTCTTCAACCATCTCCAACTTCTCTGATTCTTCTTGTTCCGGAATGCCAATACTTCTTAAGTTATTCCTCTTCATGTTATCCAGCATGAATCTTAGACTCTCTTCAGATTTTTTTTATCCTTTATTCTGCTTGCTCTTCTATCTTAGCAGTATTGAGAGATTTATCTTCCAGGTCACTAGTTCTGGCTTCCAGCTCTTGTATTCTGTTCCTTTCCCCTTTCAGTGTATTGTCCAGTTCTGATATTTTATTATGAATCATCTGGACCTTTTTTGGCAGATTTTGATTTGTTTCCAATGCTGCATCAATCTTGTTTGATTGCTCTTGTAGTACTTTCCTGATTTCTTCCTTGTTTTCCTCCACCCCCTTTTCAGTGCATTTGAATTTGTTTCCATATCATTCTTCTGAATTCTTTCTCAGGCAAATCCAAAACCTGTTCTTCCTTTTCTGGGGAGCCTTTGTCTGTCTATAGCACATTTGTCTCAGGTACTCTTTTCTGTTTTCTGACATGTTTTGATATCATTTGTTGTGTTTGAGATCTTTTGTTTGTCACTTCCAGTAGTTATGTGGGTTTTTTAATGCTCAAATGGATGTTTGTTGTTGTGTTATTAAGCTTACTGGGTGTTTTATAAGTGGATATTATCAGGAAATAGGCTTCCCTTTTTGCATGTAATGTTTAGCAGTTATTATTGGCTCTTGTCTCAATGGTGAAATATTATGGGGTATGCTTGTAGCATGGCTATATGGCCATGATTGCTGATTCTTCTTGGGTAATGTAGAGAGAAAAAGCTCCCACCTCCAGGATAAAATGTGTGGTCAAAAGGCCCAAAAGCAGAAGCAATATAAAAGCAGAGTCACGAACCTCCACTTGGAAACAAAAATAAAACTGTGGCCAACTGTCAAGTCGCCTTGCTACACTGGCAGTGTGTGTGTACCATAGAAGCCTCCAGTAGTAAGTGGTGGTGTCCACTTGCTCAGGCCCCTCCTCTAGTCACCACCATAGAGGTGTGCATATAGATATTGAGAAGTTAATGGGAGAAAGATTGTTTACTATTTTTGTCTCTGAAGGTCAGTTAAGTCTCTGCATGTGCACAGCATAATTCTTGAAATAGTTGCGTCTTTTTATGTTGGGGTTTTACAGATTGTCCATATGGTTTGTCTGTCAGGCCAAACCTGCTTTTTTTCTTGCTGGGTAGGCAGGGGTTAATGGTCCCACACCATTAAAGTTAACTTTAGGGCCAAGACCCACAGGCAGAAGTCAAAAGCAGCAGCCAAAGAATCTGTCCTTGGACCAATGGGGTTCTTTCTCTCTGTGCCATGGGAAAGCTGTGGTCTCAATGCTGGACTATTTTGGGGGTGCACACCCACCTGCCTGAAGGCATCCAGGCTAGGCAAAGAAGGCAAGACAGGGAAGAGGAGGGAAAAAAGTATAGAATCCCCCCACACCTACTTTTGCAAATGTCACTGCATGGCTTTTAGCACTGGTTCCCTGTGCTGGTCTGGCTATAGCCCCACCCTCTGATTTCCACCCAGACAGGAAGGCAGCAGAGGGAGTCCTGTGTCTTGACCGATTTCTACATCACAATGTTTCCCTTTATACCATGATTTTTCCACTGGCCGTTGCGGGAAACTGACACCCTGACCCTTATGCTAGATCCAGAGCACTGGTGCAGTTTCGTGAGAGCCCGGTCTCTGGGTTTTCAGCCCTTCCCCCACGGAGCCTCTCCTACCTGACTCTGCTCTGCTGCCGCCAAACTGGAAGACTAGTCAACTCTTCTTTGAGGAAGCAACTCTGCCCCAGTCATATTTTGAGTGCCTTCTTCTGAGGGACTCTTCTCCCTGCCCTACGTCTGACAGTATTCTTGTGGTATCAAGTTTCAGTTTTCCGTATTCTGGTGCTGACAGTATTCTACCACTATTCATAATGTTCTCACTGGCTAAACATTCAGAAGTAATCCACTTCTCTCTCCTAATATGTCTTAGTCTAGAATCTCAGCTGAAACCTATTGATTCTGGGTGCCCTTGCTGGCATTAAAACTTCCAGTGGCACAGTTACCAACATCATAACAACATGCAAGCCATCACAGTGAAACAAACTGACAGACAGATGGAAGCCTCTAACAGTATTAGTCCCAATAATAGAAAAAAAAGGCCTACATAAATATATGTTAGTGTTGTGTCAAGTAATAAAGTTAACAAACTAGTAAATACAATGAAAAAAGCATAAATGGTAAATAAAATGTTAAAAAAAGAAAGAAAAAACTCCTGTCATTCAAAGTTAGCATTCTCAGCCTTTCCATCATTCCAGCACAGAACTTTGCATGGGAAGAGTAGACACTCATCCCAATTTCTGCTCTGCGTCAGACCCTCTTCTCTTCTAACCCCCGTCCTGTTCCACTATGAGGACCCATTCCAACCCCTACTCCAAACTCTGCCTAGCCCTGTGCCAGCAGCCACGCATTGGCCAACTCTCATGGCTATGAGTGCATGCTAGTCAAATGGTCTGACTTTGAGGGTGGACCCATGGACCAAGCCCTCTAACTCACAGAAACACACTTCAGGTCATTAGGGAATTCTGGAGTCCTGGGTGCTCAGAAATGATCCCTTTAGTACCATGGGTTAAGCATTGGGCAGATGATTGGAAGACAGTTGGTTTGAATCCACGCCACAGGAGAAAGATAAAACAGTCTGCTTCCATAAAGATTTACAGCCTGAGAAACCCTATGGAGCAACTCTGCCCTGTCCTCCTCTAGAGTCACTGTGAGTCAGAATTGACTCGATGACAATGGGCCTTTTGGGTGGAGGTACTCAGAGTCTGGTCTATAAGGTGAACAGGGGCTTCCAGTGTGCACATGTCTTTTGGCTCTACAGATTCTTCTCCCTGTGAGAAGGTGTGTGGACAAAGGAAGACCAGACAAGGATTCTCTCATGTAAGTGGACCCGTGGAGAGGTTCTCTTTCAACGGCACTACTGTGCCATCTTTCTGTCCTCACTTACTGCCATTTCCCACCTCGCACCTTGTGCTTAGTAATACCAAAGTGCTTGTTAAATCATGCACCCAACATATTTCTTTTCACCTCTGTGCTGTTGCATGTGTAAAATGTATCTCTATATATCTTTTTTAAATACACCAAAAAAACGTATCTATGTTATATGAAGGAATAGATAGTCTATCTCCTTGAACTATATTTTATATTTTTTGTGTCCCTAAGCTTTAAGGCTCAGTGAGCTGGCAATTCATTTACTGACCTGATTTTTTTACATGAAAATGAAGTGTGTTCATTAAATTAAATTATTAAGAAAGGTCATGTTTATTCATTAACATCTGGTGAAAAAAAAATAAATAAAAAACAACATACGGTCATGCAAACTATACTCCATTCAATTGTCCACTGCTTTCTATTAAATATGAAAGCATTAGAAAGTGTGGTCTAGAACAAAAACAGACATTCAGATGAATAAAGTGTAATTGTTTAGGAAAAAAGGTCTCTCTGCATGTCATAGTCCCTGAATAGACCGGGTCATTGTTAAACACGCTGTGTTATCCTCTCCCTGGGGCCTCCATGAAGGGTCACCTACAGATGGAATTGTGGAGAGCTACCTGGAGTCCATCTGCTATTTCCCACCAGGGGATCATTTATTTATTTATTTATTTTAAGTTTTTATTGTGAGGTTTACATAGGAAAACATCAGCTTTACACTCATCCTATCGTATTTCATTTCATTGCAATGATTATAATCCCCTCCATATATCATCAAATAACCAAAGGGTACACCACACAGGCCTGCCCCCTGACCATCAGCACACAGCCCTTCTCCCTCCCTGATGCCAGGGATGGAGACAGAGACGATGACGTGGACAGATGGAGCAGCTGTGTGTCCTTTTTACAGACCTCATTTTGTCTTCTGTTCAGGAGGACAGCATTTCAGGTTCAAGAATTACTTTGTTCACTGCCAACACTTTGCCCAGTGAGCCTGCATGGCTCTCGAGGCTTTTGCTGGTGGACACCACATTGGGCCTCGCTGCTGGTAAGAAGACCCCTGCACAGGCCCTCCTGAGCCTCTGCCACTGCTGGGTCCTTCTAGGCCACTGAGTGTGGCTCCCAGGCCCACATGCTTCCCTCTCTAGCTGCCATACTGCATGCACAGACCTTGCACTGCCCCAGGGTCTGGGGAGCTCCCGCTATACTGCCAAAGGCGGTAGAAGGAAAGAAGAGGACATGTTGCAGGAGGCATTTTCAGGTTTATGTCCTAGACAGCAAGTGTGACAGTGTTCAGCAATCCTCCTGCCTAGAGGCACCCAGATCTTTCTCCATGAGCCAGAAATCCCACTGCAGACTTTTGTCTGTGTGGGCCACCAGCCACAACCATTATCTTTCTCCATAGGCTGAGCATGGCCAGCCTGTTGTCTCTCTTATCTCTAGTCTTACAGCTTTCTTCTGGGTCTAGAAGGTTCTTCAAGTAGGATTACAAAACCTATCAATCCCCAATTAGATCACAAGGAGCTGAATCCTACGGAGTGGATTTTCACGCACTGATTTTTGTATGTTAATCTTATACCCTGCCACTTTGCTGAATCTTCCAATGAGGTCTAGTAGCTTTTTTACTGAGTCTTTGGGGTTTTCTACATACAGGATCATAT
>NW_006408637.1:8117773-8122232 GCF_000296735.1 Chrysochloris asiatica
TTGAGGAATTTTCCTTCAATTCCTATTTTGTTGAGTGTTTTTATCAGGAATGGATGTTGGATTTTGTCAAATGCCTTTTCTGCATCAATCAAATTGACTTTTTCAGTCTAATGCATTGACCCACAGTGCCACACCAGGACTCCTTACAACCAGTCAAACTTGTTTTTAAGATTGAGTCCCTTCTTTAAGTGCCTTTTCCTCTGAGAACACTAGGAACTTGCCTCTTCCTCGACTGAAGACTTTGGAAAAATCACTGAACTTTCCTCAGCCTCAGGACTTTATTTGTAAACTGGTAGTCCTGTGACTGCTCTGAGGATTGCTCAGAGGAGCCTCAGGTTTCTAGTCATGTGTATGTTGTTGTTGTTAGGTGCCATCAAGTCGGCAATGACTCAGAGTGACCCTATGCAGAACAGAACAAAACACTGCCTGGTCCTGGGCTAACCTCACAATCGTTGCCACGTTTGAGCCCATTGATATGCTCACTCCTGGTGTGGTACTGTACAATCTGCACTGGACTGCAAACCACAAGGTCTGAGGTTCAAACTCACTAACTGCTCCTTGGAAATCCTATACACGGTTGCTATGAGTCAAAATGGACTTGACGACACTTAACAACAACAGCAATGTTGCAGATGGTTAATGCACTCAGCTGCAGCTGGTTGGAGATTCAGACCACACAGAGGCATCTCAGAAGAAAGGTCTGGTGATCTTTTCCCAAAAAAATCAGCGGATACAAACTATGTGGAACCTGGTTCTTTTCTGATACATATGGAGTTGCCATGAACCAGAGTCAAGTCAAAGACAACTGCTAATATATCATCACTACATAAGGGTAGGAGTCCTGGCATGGTGCTGTAGGGTAAGTGCTGGACACAAGGTTGGTTTGAACCTCAAGGTCAGAAGTTCAAACTCACCAGCTGCACCTCGGAAACCCTATACAGGGTCGCTATGAGTCAGAATCGACTAGATGGCATTTAACAATAACATATAGAAAAGCATTGGACCACAACATCTGTTTGAACCACAAAGTGGCAGTTCAAACCCACAGTCACTCCTCAGAAACAGTAGTCAGAACCAGCTCGTCAGTCCTGAACAACAACAACATGTAAAACAAAATAATGCTTCCATCACCCCAAAAAGTTTCCTTGTGCCCCTTTCACTCCCCAGGCCCCAGTGACAACCATTTCTCAACTCCATCAGCATAGATTTAGTGGTAAGGATTTTTGCTTTCTTTACATTTAGGTGCCACCCATACCAAAGGCTGTGGTCTTTGATCTTCATCAGTAAGTACTTTATATCCTCTTAGCTTTCAGAAAGCAAGGGTGTATCATCTGCATATTGCAGGTTGTTAACGAGTCTTCCTCCAATCCTGATGCCACAAGTTTCTTCATGTAATTCAGTTTCTGGGATTTATTTGCTTCAGCATATAGACTGAATAAGTATGGTAAAAGAATATAACTCTGGCACACACCTTTCCTAATTTTAAACCATATAGTGTCGCCTTGTTCTGTCCTAACAACTGCCTCTTTGTCTATGTACAGATTTCTCATGAGCACAATTAAGTGCTCCAGAATATTCAATCTCTGAAATGTTGTCCGTCGCTTGTCATAATCCACACAATCAAAAGCCTTTGTAGAGGAAAAAAAGCACAGGTAAATATCATTCTGGTATTCTCTGCTTTCAGCCAAAATCCATCTGATGTCAGCAATGAGATCCCACGTTCCTCATCATCTTATGAATCCAGCTTGAACCTTTGGCAGTTCCCTGTCAATGTACTGTTGTAGCCATTTAAAATTTATCTTTAACAAAATTTTACTTGCATGTGATACTGATGATATTGTCCAATGATTTCCACGTACAGTTGGGTCACAGAAATCCTCACCAATGGACCACTAAATAACATCAAAGTAAATGGAGAAAAGATTGAAGTTGTAAAAGACTTCATATTTCTGGGATCAATAATCTACACTCGGGGAAGCAGCAGTCAAGAAATCAAATGATGTATTGCATTGGGCAAATCTGCTGCACAAGACCTCTCTAAAATGTTCAAGAGCAAAGATGTCAGTTTGAGAACTAAGGTACACCTGACCTAAGTCATGACGTCAATAACCTTATATGCATGTGAAAGTTGGACAATGAAAAAAGAAGAATTGATGCATTCGAGTTATGGTGTTGGAGGAGGATATTCAAAGTACCTTGGACTGACAAAAGAATACACAAATAGTACAAGCAGAATGCTCCTTAGAAGCCAGGATGGCCAGACTTCATCTCTCACACATCAGATACATTATCAGGAAGGACCAGTCCCTGGAGAAGAACATCATGCTAGGTAAAGCAGAGGGTCAGTCAAAAAGAGGAAGACCCCCAACAAGGTGGACTGGCACAGTGGCAGCAGCAATAAACTCCAGTGTAGAAATGACTGTGAAGTTGGCGAAGGACTAGCAGTGCTTCCTTCTGTTGTGCATGACGTCACTATGCGTTAGTACCAACTCTATGGCACCGAACAACAACTCACCATAGATAGTTTTGTCTGTCTTCCATGATATAAATGAAATCATATGACATGTACTCCTTTATGTTTGGCATATTTCATTCAATAACATTTTTTTCGATTCATCCATATTTCGCATATATTAGTAGATAGTTTGATTGCTGAGTATGAATATATTACAGTGCAATCAGTCACTTTCCTGTTGATGAACATTTGAGTTGTTTTCAGTTTCCGGCTATTATATTTACTGCTGCTATGAACATTCTTGTACAACTGGTTTTGTGGCTATTGAGTGAACTTTAAAAAGTTAATGGAAAAAAATCTAATTAAAAGATCATGGAATTTTTCCATGAGCTTTTGAACCCCCCCCCTCCTATATTTTAATGTATTTGGAATAAATAGCTAGGAGTGAAGTTTCCGGATCATAGGGCAGGCAAATGTTTATATATGTTAAAAAGCAACAAGCTAAGCAATAATCTGCCAAACTCTTCTCTAAAGTTTTCTTATTTTACATTCCTATCAGCAGTGCAGAGGAGTCCTGGGGCGGCACTGCGGGTTACTACACTGGACGCGAAGTTGGTCTGAACCGCAAGGTCGATCGTTCAAGCTCACCAGCCACTGCTTGGAAATTCTAGACTGGAATGGAACTGACTCGATGAACTTTAGCCACAACAACAATATCAGCAGTGTGGAATCCTGGTGTGGCATTGTAGGACAGGCACTGTGCTGCTAACCACAAGGTCGGCAGCTCAAATCTACCGGCTGCTCCTTGGAAGCCCTATATAGCATCACTATGAGTAGGAATGGACTCAAGGGCTCTTAACAACAACAACAATAACCAGGCATGGCTGATCCTATCGTTCAACTTCAGGCCAATGCGCCTTATATGTAGCCACAGTTATCTGCCCGTGGGGCTTGAGTGCTGATAAGATGCTGAACAGGTAGGTGTCAAGTGGAGCTTCCAGCCTAAACGGTTTAGGGAGTAAGGTCTGGTGATCTACTTCCAAAAATCAACGAGAACCCTGCAAATCACAATCATGTCATTCCATCATGCCTGGGATCACTCCAGAATCCATAGGAGCTCACAATAACTAGCAGCATATGAGAGATTTACTTGCTCCATATTTATGTCAGAATTAATTATTACCTTTTCAGAGCAATAGCTTTATGAGGTATAAGTCACATACTGTGTATTTAACCAATTTAAAGTTTCTAATTTAATGATCCACAGATATGCACAAACATCACCACAGTCAATTTTACAGTTTCATGGTTACAGTGAGAAATACTGAACCTATTAGCTGTTTTCCCCTTACTCCCCCATCCTCTCCCAGACTCAGGGAACCACTAATCTGCTTTCTGTGTCTACAAATTTGTCTTCTCTAACTTAACATAATTTTTCAAGGTTCATCTATGTTGTAACATGTATCAGAACATCATTATTTTTTGTGACTGAATAAAACATTTTGCATATCCATCTATCTATTGGTGGACATTTGGGTGTACTTTGTCCATTCATGTATGAGTTTATGCTTAAACACTTCTTTTTGCTTGAAATTGCTAAGTTATATGACAATTCTACGCTTAACTTTAAAAAAAAAATTCCTAACTATTTTCTACAGCATCATTTCAAACTCTCACCAGCAATGTGTGAGTATTCCAATTTCTCCACAGTTTTGTCAATCCTTATTATTTTCTGGTTTGGGGATCACAGTCATTCTAGAGAGTGCAAAGTGTCATCTCATTTTGGTTTTTATTTGCATTTCCCTATGACTCCACATCATACCAATAACTACAACAGGTATTAATAAGTTGAAATAGACTAGTATTGGCCATTTTGAATGGAACAAACATGGTCTCCTATGCCAAAAATGACATACTGAAAAGGAATGATTGTTGCATTTATTGTCAGAAAGAACATTTCAGGAAATATCTTAACGACAACACCTGTCAGTCATAGGATATTAT
>NW_006408637.1:8123442-8129500 GCF_000296735.1 Chrysochloris asiatica
AAGAAAGGTTAGAGAAGTGGATAGAATGCTTGCTGGGAGGAGAGGCCTAGCAAGAATGGTTAAAGATGGAAGCTGATTGGTAAATGGTTGACCAGACACAGTTTGACCATCTTGTGAGCAGCTTTGGCAGTGGTGGGAGGGCTGGCAATGCAGATTCACATGGGCAATGGGAGAGGTGCCATTGGGAAAGATGTGGCCAGCTCCCACTATCATCTACCCCCAGTACAGACACTGTTCTCTGGGAGTTCAGAGCCGAGTGGTTGGGAGCCACGCCAGTGTGAGGTGGGGGCCAGCTGTGCCACTTTGGCATGCTGATTTGGTGCCTGGATTCAGGTGGGCTTGGCTCCAGGCCTACAAAACTCACAAAGCCATTAGACCAGCATTTAACCAGTCACCCTGCCCCGAGCTTCCATGTGGTCCTAACAAACGCTGAAACCAGCTCCATCAAGGGCCCACAGAAACTATTTCTGGATTGAGTGCTGTGAACATAGATAGCAGCACTCTGACCACTAGGAACTCCATGTAGGAACAGGTACCCTGTTGTCACATTCCTTCCATAACCACCTCCGGAGCGCCTTGAATTTCAGGAACCCCCCAGAGAGTTCTCCCCTCTGGGTCTAACAACTAAACTGCAGTTTGTTTTTAAAAATACAATAACTGAGCCATGTCATGGAGACAACAGACAATTTTATCTCACACAAAGAAACAATAGAGAGTGACTCAAACATATGAACAAGATACAGAGCCAGAAAACGTTTCTGAGAAATAACCGAGAAAGAATTCCAAAGAATGATAATTAGGTTCCTACAAATGACCAATAGAAAGATCGAGGAAAGTAAAAACACAATAAAAACTTTCGAAGAATTCAAGAAAACACTACAAGAAGCGCAGACAAAATAAATGCAAATTTTGCAACAATATAAAATCTGCAATTAGAACTATAGATGACTAATACTAAGATCTCAGAAATGGGCAATACATTGAAAGAGCAAAAGTATAGATGCCAAGCAACGGAAGCCCAAATCAGTGAGCTTAAGAAAAATCTCTCAATACTACTATGCTAGAAGAGTGACCAGAAAAAAAATGAAAAAATCCAAAGAAAGCCTAAGAGTTATATGGGACACCATGAAGAGGAACAATTTATAGGTGATCAGAATTCCAGAACAGAAAGAAACAAGCACAGGGAAAATTGTCAAAGAGTTGTTAGAAGAAAACTTTCTAATCATGAAACATGAGAAAATAAGCATACAAGCAGCGGAATGACCCCAGACAGGATTGGTCCCAAAAGAAATTCATCAAAACATATCATAATCAAGCTTTCCAAAATTAAAGACAAAGAAAGAATCTTGAAAGCAGCTTAGGAAAAATGAGAAGTTACCTACAAAGGTGAACCAGTATGACTAAGCTCTGATTTTTCAGCAGAAACCATATAGGCAAGAAGGCAATTAAATGACATATACAAAACTCTGAAAGAAAAAGACTGCCAACCGAGAATCATATACTCAGCAAAGCTGTCCCTCAAATATGATGGAAAAATTAGGACATTTCTTGACAAACAGAAATTAAAGGAATTTGTAATGACCAGACCATCTTTATAAAAAATGTGAAAAGGTATTCTTTGGATTGAGAGCCAAAAACAGCAGACAACAACCTGAGATTACCATACTTGACAACACCACCCAGAACTCAATCCATCCAAATTGCTGTTAAGTGCCTACAAGTTGGCTCTGACCGATAGCAACCCTGTATAGAGGTTCTAAGGAACTTGAACCACTGACCTTGTGATTCAAACTGACTTTTCAGTCCAGTGCATTAAACCACAGTGCCACAACAGGACTCCAATCCAGATACAGAAGTATGTAAAGTAAAACAAGCCTATAAGACTGAAAATAGGGAACCAGAGATATCAATGTATAATTAAGTCAACTATACAGCAAAAAGAGGGAATAGTATAGATACAGAACTTCCAAATAGCAAGTAGATTTCAAGATAAAGCCGACAGTTTTAAGCATAGGGGAAAAAATTACAGGGTAAACTCAAGGAAAAATAATACACCTTCATATAAAAATTTTTAAAAAAGGAAAATCAGAAAAATTTAGTAAACATTAACACAACAGAAATGAGAATGACAAGAACACCCACACACAAAATGAACTCAGCATAGAAAATTATGTGGCAAAAAGAATACAGCATCATCACAAAAATCACACAGAAAATGACAACAATCAGTTCGTAACTATTGATAACTACATTAAATGTGGATTAACTGTGCCAGCCAAGAGACATAGACATAAGAATGGATAAGAAAACAGGATCCTTCAATATGCTGTCTACCAGAGACATATAAAAAAGATCGAGGTAGCCTAAATGCCCATCAACAGAAGAATGGTTAAACAGACTTTGGTACATACATTCAATGGAATATTACAAAACGTTGAAGAACAATGATAGATCTGTGAAGACACTCACAGCATGGTTAAACCTGGTAGACATTATGCTGAGGGAAATTAGTCATTCACAAAAGGACAAACATTGTATGAGACCAATACAGTAAAATGTTTTTAAAAGGTTTTCTTGATAAAAGAAACAATATATAATGGTTACAGGGAAGGGAAGGGAAAATTATTCATGAGCTAGAAAGCAGACACATGTTAACATGGGTGGCAGGGCAGGCAATACACAAGAAGAGGGAAGATAGCAGAGGAAAGATGAAGGTAGCAGGAGAAAAACACAGGGAGGAATGCAGTAGCTAAAGTGAAGAGAGGTAAATGTTGTTAACTCTTGGTACAAAGAAGGGATTACAACCATGCAATGAAGCAAAGTATAAGATTTGTTGAATGTAAAACTGATGATCTGCTCTGTAACCAATCCTTCACTTAATTCACCATAAAATGTTTTTTAACAAAATAAGATGGAATATACAAAGTCACTGGTCCAAAAAGAATGGGTCAGTGCTCAACCATTTCAGGAGGCAGAATATGATCAAGACCCAACAAGATTACAGGAAGAAATCCAAGCAATACTTAAGGCAATGGCAAAAAAAAAAAGTGCTCCAGGAAGTAATGGAATATCAATGGAAATGTTTCAGTAAACAGATACATTGCTGGATTTGCTCGTTCATCTATGCCAAGAAATTTGGAAACTGGCCAAGTGACTGGAAGAGACTCATATTTGTGTCCATTTCAAAGAAAGGTGACTCCAACAGAATGTGGAAATTATTGAACAGTATCATTAACATTATATGCAAAAAAAGTTTTGTGAAGGTAATTTAAAAATGGTTGTACATTGAGATAGAACTGTCACAAAATTAAAGTTGGAGTTCCAAGAGGATATGGAGTGAGGAATGTAATTGCTGAAGTCAGATGAATCTTGGCTGAAAGCAGAGAATACCAGAAAGATGTTTACTTGTGTTTTATTGACTATGCAAAGGCATCTGACTGTGTGGATCATAACAAATTACAGAATGGGACTTTCAGGACATGTCATGTGCTTATGTGGAGCCTGTCTATGACCAAGAAGCAGTCATTCAAACAGGACAAGGAGATACTATGTGGTTTAAAATCAGGAACTGTGTGAAGCCAGCTTGTATCTAGCTTTGGAAACCCTCTGCAGGGTGGCTATGAGTTGGAATCAACTCAGTGGCACTTCCCAACAACAGTTCAATCTGTATGCTGAGTAAATACTCTGAGAACTTGGACCATAAGAAGAAAGCAGCATCGGGACATGAGGAAGACTCATTAATAACCTGCGATATGCAGATGGCACACCCTTGCTTACCAAAAGAGAATGGAACATGAAGCACTTCCTGATAAAAATGAAAGACTACAGCCTTCCCTATGAATTCTATCTCAACATAAAACAAAAAATTCCTTACCATTGGACCAATAGGCAACATCATGATAAATGGAGAAAATCTTGAAGTTGACAAGGATTTCATTTTACTTGAATCCACAATCCACATCCATGGAAGCAGAAGTCAAAAAATCAAACAAAATACTGAATCTACTGCAGAGACCTCTTTAAAATCTTCAAGAACAGTGATGTCACTTTGAAGACTAATTTGTTCTACACTAAACTATGGTATTTTTAGTCATTAATATCACATGCATGTGAAAGCTGGACACTAATAAAAGCAAGGTCGAAGAAGAATTGATAACATTTGAGTTATGGTTTTTTCCATAGAATATTGAATATACCATGGAGTATTAGAAAAACAAACAAATCTGTGTTGGAAGTACAGTCCGAATGCTCCTTGGAGGTATTGATGATAAGATTTTGTCTCATGTACTTGGCCATGTTATCAGGAGGAACCAATACCTGGAGAAGGATGTCATGCTCGGTAAAGAGCCAGGGAGAAAAGAAGACCGTCCACAAGACGGACTGAGATTGCGGCTGATACAATGGTATTGGATGTGAGAACGCTTGTTTTTTCTCACCAGTGTTTTGTTCTGTTATCCATAGGGTCACTCTGAGCTTGAGCTAAAGGTCAGTAGTAACGGTTCCTTTTTCATTTCTGTTTCTAGTCATTTAAGCTGCAGTTTTGCAGTTTCATTGATTTTTCTCTATTTTTATTCTAGTGTCTATTGCATTACTTTCCACTTTGATATTTATTGGTTCCTACCTTTTGCTTCCTTTACTTGTCTCTTGTTTTTCCAGTTTCTTATGCTATTGATTGAAGACTTTTCTTCTTTCTCATTATAATTAGTTAAAGCTTTAAATTCCCCTCTAAGCACTATTTTAGTTGCATCACATAAATTTTGGTGTGTTTTCTCTTCATTTTCATTCGGGTCAAAGTATTTTCTTCTTTGCCCTATCGGTTATTTAGGAGTGCGGCTTTTGCTTTTTACACATTGTTAATATTTTCTGTGTCATTCCATTGTGGTTGGAGAAAATACTTTGTACTCTGTCCATACTTAGAAATGTACTGATGTGTGTTTTACTTTATAACCTAGAATATGATCGATCTTAGAGAATGTTCCATCTGTACTTGAGAAGAATGTATATTCTGCTGTTGTTGACGTGAGCGTTCTATAGATACCTGCTAGGCCTAGTTGGTTTAGAATGTAATTCAAATCTTCTGCAGTCTTGTTACTTCTACCTACTTGTTCTATACACTATTGAAAGTGGATTACTAAAGTCTCTAACTAAGTTTGGTGAATCATCTATTTTCTCTCCCATTTTGTCCAGCTTTTGCCCTGGGACCCTCCTGATATTCTAGTTCTGTCATTTGTTGCTAAGCGCTGCCTAGTAGGTTCGGACTCAGCGATATGTACAGGGTTTCCAAGGAGTAGCTTGTAGGTTTGAACTACAAACCTTGTATGGCTCACAGTCCAGTGCTGATCCTACAGTACCACAACAAAAGTCCATGTTACTGTTTTTAAGTGCCATTGAGTCTGTTCCCTCTCATAGTGACCCTGAATAGGGTTTCCAAGGAGCAGTGGGTGGGTTTGAACCATGGACCTTGCAATTCAAATTGACACTTTGGTCCGGTGCTTTATCCTACAGCACCACACCAGGTGCATATATGCCTATAATTGTTATAGCTTCTTGATGGATTGATCCCTCAATATTTTAAAGTGTCCTTCTTTACCTCTAGTAACATTTTTGGTTAGAGTCTATTTTGTCTAATATTGGTATAATTACTCTTTCTGTGGTTGCTGTTTGCATATTTATTTTTCTATTTTTTTATATTCAATCTATTTGCATTTTTGAGTCTAAAGTGTTTCTCTGAAAGGCAGAACATAGTTGAGTCATGTTTTATCTTTTGTTTTGGTCTGACATTCTCTGCATTTTAATTGGGTTGTTTAATTCACTTACAAATTATTATTAATAAAGTTAGTTAGATTTATGTCTGCCGTTTTATTTTGTGTTTTCTACGTCTCCTGATTTCTTTGTTGTTACAGGATAAGCACTGGACCATAAGTTCTATGGTTCAAACTCACCAGTCGCTCCTCAGAAACCTTATGTTATTGTTGTTTTGTGCCGTCGAGTCGGTTCCGACCCATAGCGACCCTGAACAGGGTTTCTGAGGCTGTAAATCTTTACGGGAGCAGAAAGC
>NW_006408637.1:8129600-8132717 GCF_000296735.1 Chrysochloris asiatica
TTATGAGTCAGAACTGACTCGACGGCATGTAATAACAACGTCTCTCCTTTATTGAATTAAGTGACGTTTTAGATCAGATATTATAGCATCTCTGAGATATGATTCCTTTTGGTATTTGTTACTATTATTTGCTTTTTAAAGAAACTTTTCTTGGTGACTAATTGGATGATTTCAGTATCATCTATACTACCCCCAGACCCAGACATACACAGTGTTAAGCTTGGGATGTTTCTCCTCGGGAAATGCTATCTCAGGGATGCCCATAGGCACACAGGGACAATTGTGATTTTGTCGGACTCTATGTTCCTGACCACACCCTATATTAAACTCTAGTAATTGGTAGCTGACTGTTCTGTTCTTTTCAACAGGGGCCAGGAGAATAAATTGCTCCACAAACCAAGCCAGTCAAATGTGAAACCCTCTGAAGGAATGGTTCCTAAAATCAGTGTTGACTAGTTTTCATCCAGGCAAGTTCCTCCCCACTGTCTCTGTCTTATTTTCTCTATTTCTCCCTCATTCAAATCTCTGAGTCAAGTCTCCGGAACTAGGAATGGAGACAAGCATGTGCTTTTCATAACTGACATCGCCATTGTAGGAGCTGATCTCTTGGGAGTCAGAAATGGGTGTACCATAAAGTCTTCTTGACTTGCGTTTCCCAGCCTAAAGCTATAGCTTTATGGGCTGGGTGTGGTCTTGTAGAATCAACAAGGTGGCATTTCAAACCCACCAGCTGCTCCTTGGAATCCCTATACAAGGTTGCTATGAGTTGGAACCAACTGGACAGCACTTGACAACAAAACTAGTCAAGGCCCCAGTATTCTCAGTGTACTGAGGCTGAAATAAGGAAGACAGACCCTATTTCTCAGGGGCATTCTCCTGGAACTTGGCCTCAGCAGCAGGTAGCCAGAAGCAGGATGAGAAACGGTAAAGCCTGCCCCTCCCAGTCAAATAGGCCTGTGAGAGTTTGGGAGAATGGAACTCAATACTACTAATTTCCCTGAATAAACGGTTCTTTATCTTCTTAGGACTAGCTCTAAGATGAGTTCAAATGGCTATTTTTATCTTTAAATAGTTTTACCAATTTTCTGTCATGCCAGAAGTCTTTCCCTCTGCTCGAAGACTTTCCCAACTTTGATTGTCGTTTTAATTTAAACGTCTATGATGACTAAACATTTTAAGCATCTTTTCTCATGCTTATTGGACATATAGTCCTTTGCTAGGATCTTTTTGAGATTTGTTTTTCCATTTCTAAAAATTGGCTATTTCCATACCAGGTATGCAAGGATAGTTCAGCATTAAAATAATGATCAGTGATCCACCATATAAATAAAATAAAGGAAAAGAACTATACGATCATATTGATTGATGCAGAAAAGAAATTTTATAAAACCCAATAACCATCCCTGATACAGACACTCAATAGAATAAAGGGGAAATTCCTTAGTATAATTAAGGAGACATGTAGCATAGTGGTTATGAATCGGGCTGCGAACCACAAGGTCAGCAGTTCGAAACTACCAGCTGTTCCGTGGGAGAAAGATGAAGCTTTCTGCTCCTGTAAAGATTTACAGCCTCGGAAACCCTGTACAGGGTCGCTCTGGGTCGGAACCAACTCCACGGCATATAACCATCATACAAAGCCTGGTGTGGCTCTGTAGGATAAGCACTCAGCCACAAGGTCAGTTTGAACCTCAAGGTCAGCACTTCAAGCTCACAAGCCACTCTTTGGAAACCCTATACAGGGTTACTTTGAGTCAGAACCAACTCCACGGCACTTAACACAACATACAAAACCAATTGCCAACATACTCTCAGTGGAGAGAAATGAAAAGCATTCCCTTTGAGAGTGGGAAGCAGACTAGGATGCCCTTTATCACCACTCACATTTAATTCTGTGCTGGAAGTCTTAGCCAGAGCTATAAGACAAGAAAGGAGAACTACAAGCATCGGAATTGATAAAGAAGAAGTAAAACTCTCTCTATTTACAGGTGACATGGTCTTATTCACAGAAAATCTCAAAGACTCAGAAAGAAAATTCTTGGACCAAATTGCAAGATTCCGCAAAGTGGCAGGGTGCAAGATCAGAATACAAAAATTAGTCAGATTCCTTTATACCAACAAAGAGAATTCTAAAAAGGAAATCAGGAAAACGATACCATTTACAATAGCACTAGGCTGCAAACCACTAGGTCAGCAGTTCAAGCCCACCACCTGCTCCCCAGAAACCCTGCACAGGGTTGCTGAGTCAGAACTGACTTGATGGCACTGAAGAACAATAACAAAATGGGCAAACTATTAAACAATGCAGGAAGCATCAAAAGAAATGGAACACACAGTCACTGTACCAAGAATTGGTTGACATTCAGTCTTTTTAAGAGATACCACATGATCAAGAACCTATGGTATTGAAGGAAAAACCCCAATCTGTACTGGCGGAAAGTATGGCTATAGGAACTGGCGGAATACACATTGAAACATTTCAGCAAACTGATGTCATATCAGGAGAAACTCAACCAGCTCTGACAAGATTTGGAAGACAGCTACCTGGCCAACCAATTGTAAGAGAGCCATGTTTGTGCCCATTCCAAAGAAAGGTGACCCAATGGAATGTGGAAATCATTGAATAACATCACATGCAAGTAAAATTTTGCTGAAGAAAATTCAGAAACAGTTGCAGCAGTACATCAACATGGAGCTGCCAGAAATTCAAGCTGAATCTCGTTGTTGATGTCACATGGATCTTGGCTGAAAGCAAAGAATACCAGGAAGATGTTTACTAGTGCTTTATTGACTATGGAAAGGTGTTCTGTTGTGTAGGTCATAACAAACGAGGGATAACATGGTAGAGAATGTGTATTCCTAAATATTTAATCGTTGTCAGCAGTAACCTTACATAGACCAAGAGGCAGTCTTTACAACAGAACAAAGGGATAGTGAATGATTTAAAATCTGAAAACGTATGCATTAGGGTTGTACATTTTTCTCACAGTTATTCAGTTATGCTGAGCATAACTGAGCATACTTATGCTGAGCAAATAATATGAGATATTGGATTATATGAAGAAGAACCTGAAGTCAGAAGCCTCATCAACAATCTTTGATATGCAGATGGCACAA
>NW_006408637.1:8133657-8136388 GCF_000296735.1 Chrysochloris asiatica
TGGAGGAGAATATTGAAAGTGCCATGGGCTGCCAAGAGAACCAATAGATCTGTGTTGGAAGAAGTGCAGCCAGAATGCTCCTTGGAGGCCAGGATGGCCAAACTTTTTCTCTCATACATACTTTGGACATATTGTCAGGAGGGACCAGTCACTGGAGAAGGATATCATGTTTGGTAAAGTAGAGGTTCAGAGAAAAATGGGAATACCCCCAGCGAGATGGATTGACAAAGTGGCAGCATCAATGGGCTCAAGTGTGGCAGCAAATGTGAGGTTGGCACAGGACCGGGCAGTGTTTCATTCTGTTGTGCATAGGATCACTATGAGTCGGTACCGACTCAATGGAACCTAACAACAACAAGAATGGATGAGGTTTGACCAATGCTTGTGGATGCAGTATGACAAAGGAGTGGACAAATCTCTACAGTGAGGCTCATTCCCACCCCCTTTGGTACACAGGGTCGACAGGGAAGGGGAACTTAGACCCTGTCTACCCAAAATGGGAGGACTACAAAGGCAAGAAGTGACTGGCTTACAAGCTTTCAATAGGGAGTCTAGCTCCAGAGGATACAGGGAAAGGTAGACTCCACTGAATTGTTTCCAACCTGTCTGGATGGGGTTGATAAAAGGTAAGGGGAAAAGGACTCCTGTGGTTCAACAAGGAATGACTGCTTTCAGGTCTGACAATGAGGGTTGGAAAGGTAAATGCAAATGTTTGGTAGCAGGAGGAAGGGAGCAGCTGATTTTGCAGGCCAGGAGTGTAGATCCCTGGAACCATCAAGGGAGAAAAGCGAAGTGTGGGACCGTGTCCTGAGAGGCAGTGACATTAGGGATGGAGGCAGAGGAAATGGCATGGACAGAGGGAGTGGCTGGGGACTCTGGACTCAGGGAGGGAGAGGGGCTGTGTGCTGGTAGGCATGTAGGGTGTACCCTTTGGGTGTTGGATGATGCATGCACGGGATTGTGATCATTGCAATGAAACAAAGTACGATAGGACGAATATAAAGATAAAGTTCACCCATGTAAACTAACACATAATTCACAATAAAACTTAAAAAAAAAGAATGTATGAGGAGTCCTGGTGTGGCACTGTGGGCTAATGTGCTGGAGTGCGATGCCAGCTTGAACTACATGGTTAGCGGTTCAAGCTCACCAGCCACACCTCAGAAAACCTATAAAGGGTCACTATGGGTCAGAACTGACTTGACAGTGCTTTACTACAAGAATGGATGAACCTTAAAATCATTTTGCTGCGTCAAATGAATCAGCCATAAAAAAAACAATCATGTATATTCTACTTATGTGGAAATACCTGGACGAGGCAAATGCAGAGAGACAAAAATGTATCAGTGGTTACCAGTAGCAGGCAGGAGGGGGAAACATGGAGGAATTGCTTAAAGGATACTGAGTTCTGTTAAGGGTGATGAAAAAGTTTGGATATGCATGAGTGAGTCAAAAATTATCCACTCTCTGACAGTAGAATTTATTTTACACAACTTTTAGAAAATACAAATACATAATTGTTTGACATATCTCCTTGCTTTTCAGTAGCTTTGCCCATCTGTCAACAAGCTTTCATGTTCCCCTGTTAAAAATGTTTCAGGCTAAGCTGTGAGCCGTGAATGCACCGCTGTCTTCACTTCTTCATTGTAAATGAATCTTCATCCTCAAAGGGCTGTTTTCAGGGGATCAAACAAGTGAAAGTCCAATGGAATAAGATCAGGACTATAAGGAGGATGCTTTAACACCTCAAAACTAAGTTTTACAGAGTGCCAACAGTGTGGGCAGAGGTGCATGGATGTGCATTGTCCTACAAGATCACAAGGCCCTTGGATAGAAGTCCTCTATATTTAATCTGAAGTTTAGGTTTTCAGCTCTTCAGTGAGCATCTCTGTAACGAAGGCTGTTGATTGTTGAATCATTTTCCTGATAGTGTTCCAATAATGGCCCTTGAGAATCCCAGAAAACCATAATCATCAATTTTCCAGCTGATGCTTGATTTTTGAACTTTCTCTTGGTCGGCGACTGAGGATGTTTCCATTCCATACTCTGCTGTTTACTCTCAGGCTCGTTGTGATGATGAATCCATGTCTCATCATCAGTAATGATTTTTTTCCCAAGCACTTCTTTCGAGTGCTGGTCCAAATATTGTTTGCAGATGTCCAAACACTTTTGTTTCTGCTCTTCCATGAGCTGTCTCAGTACCCATCTCATACAAACTTTTTGAAACGCATGTCTGTCATGGATTATTTCATAGGCAGAGCCATGGCTGATTTTCAAATGATTTACCACATAATCCACTGTCACTCATCAAGTCGACAGAATCATTTCACCTGTGCACTAAATGTTGTCATCACCTGTGAACATGGAAAGGTGTTTTAATATAAACAGAATGCAGATTATTTTTGACTCACCCTCATATATTGGTAATGGTTGTACAACTTGAGGAACACAGTTAATGTCACTAAATTGTACATGTAAAAGGGTTGAAATGACACATGTTATATGCACACAAACACACCAGGGGAGTTCAAAAAGTTGATGGAAAGACTCCATTATCTTTTATTTCCATTTTACAATGAACTTTTTTTGTTTTTTAATGTTTTTATTGGGGACTGAGTGAAAGTTTACAGGGCATATCATCAGTTTTAAATTCAAAAAATCATACACCTTGTTTCATTACAATGATTATAATCCCCTCCATGTACCATCAGTTAACAGTATTTCTCTCTAT
>NW_006408637.1:8140063-8141806 GCF_000296735.1 Chrysochloris asiatica
TCTTGCTTCTGCCACAAATTCCCCCAGCTGTAAGCCTTCCAACCTTCTAAGTATTCCTTTATATGTGGTTCAGAGTTCTGGGACCATCCCCTGAGCCTGTTTGGTCCTGTATTCTTTGTTGTTGCTGACGGAGCTCCTTTCACTGCACTTCCATCTGATCTGCCATCTTGTTTGTTCTCTCAATGAACTTTTGAAGCCCCTTTGTATATATTTCACAATAAGATAGATAGATAAATGTCCTTTAGATGCCTGTGAGATGTCCCCTCTCTTATTTCTGATAGTCACAATTTGATTTTTTCTCCAGTTTTCTTGATCAGTCATGCCAAAAATGTATCAATTTTATTAATCTTTAAAATTTGACTTTTTTATTCTGTTAATTTTCTCTGAGTCTTCTTTTTACTGATTTGTGCTTTATTTCTGTTTTATCTTCTTGTTTCTTTGGATTTAATTTTTTCATTGTTTCTAGGGTCACTGACTTTATATTTTTTGTCCTTTCCTATATGTACAAGGTCGGTGGTTCAACCTCACCAGTCGCTCCTTGGAAACTCTATGCAGGGTCGCTGTGAATCGGAACCGACTTGACGGCACTCCACAACAACAATGTATGTACATTTAAGTTGAACATATCCCTTTACATGTTACTCCAGCTGTATAATCAATTTTGAAATCTGGAATGAAACTAAAAGAGTCTGTTTAAAAGATTTTCTAATTTTCCTTGTGATTGCTTTCTTTAATGTATGAGTTATTTGAAATTTTTAACACAAGCTGACACATAGCCATCAAAATGTAATTAAAGTTTGGTCTTTTTTCCCCCTACCCACACTCTTCCAGTTTCTTTCACTGAGTCGGGGAAAAGAAGCAATTGTAGATTTCTTTTCTAATAAGAACTTGACACTTTCTAGAATTTAATTCACTTTGATCCCTTTGCTTCTTTAGCTTTTCAATGTGTACCTTAATCTAATCTTTTCTACTTTTGGTAGTAGGGGAAACTTTCTTTTCTAACCATAAAAAGGAAGTTTCTGATACATATATATTTTCGTGTTTAAAACTGTTCAAGTGGCTGATGAATGAAGGCTAACCTGGAAAGCATTGAGTGGGTGTGAATCCTAGAAAACCCCATTTTCTGTTAATATAGCCTACAGCAGGCAACTTACCTATCTCTGCCTTAGTGCTCCCTATTATTAAGAATATATATAATGGAGAAAAATAATAGTATCTATTTCTTAGACTGTAACAAGAATCACATTAGTTGATATTTATAAAGCACTGAAACAAAGAACATGTAGTAAGTGTTCTTTCTTAAGTAATTTAGTAAGGCAGCTCTCATATAAGTCCTTGATTGTGAACATGTATCTTAATGGAAAGGACAAGATGAAAGAATTACACAGGTGCCTACAATATGAGTTAATGAGCCAAGGAACCTAATAAGAAAGGTTGATATCTTAGGGGAATGAAAGATTTCCAGTGGGAAACACCATGCTTCAGAAATTTGATAATGAAATTTAGGAATACAAGACAACTAATGAGAACACCACTATTCACTTTAGGAAAGCGATAGAAATTCAGACTCGCAGAACCTCCCATAATATCAGTTGGAGACAGTAATACGTTAATTTTGACCGAAAACAGAACAAAGAAATTCACCAAAGATGCAGAAGAGCTAAACAGCACAATCAGCCAACCTCACCTCAAACATGTCCTCCACCCACCACTCCTCACAGAACACTCAATCTAACAACAGCA
>NW_006408637.1:8142211-8148823 GCF_000296735.1 Chrysochloris asiatica
AAAAAAAAAAGAAAAGAAAAGAAAGAAAGACTAATATTCCTCATGTATATAGACACAAAAGTTCTCAACAAAATCCTAGCCAACAGACTCCAACAACATATTAAAAAATAAATAAATACATCATGACCAAGTGGGATGCATACCATGTGTACAAATATGGTTCAACATTAGAAAAAACAATCAATGTAAGCCATCAAATAAATACAACAAAGGAAAAGAACCACATTATCATCTGAATCAATGCAGAAATGGTAATTGACAAAATTCACCACACATTGTTTTTTTAGTGCTTAGCACAATAGAAATCAAAGGAAACTTCTTAAACGTAATGAAGGGCCTATACACAACACCGATAGTCAATATCATTCTCATTGGTGAGAGACTGAAAACATTTCTCTCTATGAATGAAAATCAGACAAAGCTAAAATGCACCACTACTCCTATTCAACTGTATTGGAAAGCCTAGAAAGAGTAATGAAGGCAAGGAAGGGACAAAGAAGCAGTGAAAACTAGCTGTATTTGCAGATGGAAAATTCCAGAAACTTAACAAAACTAATAGAATGATTCAGCAAAGTAGCAGGATCAAATATAAGTGTATGTAATTGAATTCCTATACACTAACAAAGAGAACTCTGAAAAGGAAATCAGTAAAACAGTACTTTTTCTGATAGTCATCCAAAAGATGAAATACTTAGGAATTAATCTAACAAGAGATACAGAAGACCTATAAATAGAACACTACAAAGCATCACTACAAGAATTCAAGAGATCTATATGTCACGCTCATGAAAAGGATTGTTTAACCTTGTGAAAATGTCAGTACAACCTAAAGTGATCTGTGGGTAAAATGAAATCCTAACCATTAATATTCTCTAAAGAGATGGAAAAACTAATCACCAACTTTATATGGAAAGGAAAATAACCCCAGAACACTGCTAAAGAAGAGAAAAGCAGAAGTCTTACATTCTCTGATCTCAAAACCTACTATATTCAGCCATGATAGTCAAAAGAGACAGAATATAGACTAACAGAACAGAATTGAGAGCCCAGAAGTAACCCAGCAACCCATGGATTTACTTTGACAAAGCGTTGAAACCCATTAAATGTAGAAACGGTAGTCTCTTTAACAAATGGTGCTGGCAAAACAAAACGAAATGACAACAAAATGGTCATGTTTAAATCCCTGTTAAGATTCCTATTTTCATTATTGATACCTGATTAGTTTTTTTGTTTTTCTTTTTTTCAGTGGTTTGTATAGGGAAAGTTTTGTAGGAAAATTGCTTCAAGGATATCTTGATTTTTTTTCCCCAGAATATCAGAGATAAATTTAATAAACTAATGGTCATAACTGCTGAGATAAGAAACTAAGTATTAATGAGTTGGTGAAATTTTGTTGAGGAGTTTGGGGATAAAGTCAACAAGGCTGCATGGAGAGATTGTGGGAAGTGATGGAACTATCCTCTGATTGTACCTTTGTCCTTTTAGAATCCACTGTCAATAAGCTATACAGCCTCAGGAAAGAACAGAGAATTCAGAGGGAACACCTTTATTAGAAGAAACAGGATCTGCCACACAAGTGGTGAACATTTTAGGAGTAGAGATACATGGATATTTAAAAAGGAAAAGTTTGGCTAAGGTAAATAAATAACCTAGAAATACTTGATTTTAGTAGCCCAAAAAAATCCTGGGAATTATCTGAAATACCAACATAATGATCCCACCCATTCATTACCAAGTCAATTCAGACTCATGACGATTGACAAGAACCAAGCAGACGTCAGGTTTAAATCCTTCCAGCAGCAGATTGCCTTAGCTTTCTCCCACAGAGCAGCTGTGGGTTTAAACTGGCCGGTCTTTTAGTTAGCAGACCAATGCTAAGGTTACTGTGCCACTGTTAATAGTTGGTAAGTGCCATCGAGTCATTTCTGACTCATAGCAACCCTGTTTTGGAGGAGTGACCAGTGGGTTTGACCCGCCAAGAGGTTAGCAGTCCAGGGCTTATCCTTTATTTAATCTAATATGAAACTGCAATGAATATTTCAAAAATCAAAAGGAAAGCAGGAAGGCAGGATAAACGCAAAAACAGAATAAATAGAAAATAAATTACAGGCTGTTGTTGCTGTTAAGAGCCTTCAAGTCGGTTACAATGCATAGCAATCCTGTAAAGGATGTCCAAGGAGCAGCTGCTGAATGTGATCCATCTGCCTTGTGGTTCAAACCAACCTTGCAGTCAGTCTAGTGTTTATCCTACAGCACAACACCAGGACGCAATTTCTAACTGTATCAATGATTACATTAAATGCCCATCTTAACTAAAGTCTGGACTTGATCTGTGGTAGGTATAAGCTGAGAACAATAATGGTTTACAGTGGTGGTGGTGTTGGGTGGTAGTAGAGCAGAAAGCCTGAATCATAATCACCACACTACTAGAACGCTTTAATAGTTTAGTGGTCGTGGTGGTGGTTATGTGGCGTGGAGTCAGTTCTGACTCATAGTGACCCTGCGTAGGGTTTCCGAGGCTACGTATCTTTATGGGAGCAGAAAGTCTCATCTTTCTCCCGCAGAACTACTGGTAGTTTTGAACTGCAGCCTGACTCGTAACCACTATGCTACTAGAACTCCTTAATAGTTTAGAGAGGCAGTAGAAAATAATAACGTAGAGCTCAAACTCTGGACCCACACAGCCGAACTCTAATTTTGGATTCAGCCTTGCCTAAATAATGACTTTGCCAAGTTACCTACCATCTCTGCACTCTGGTTCTACCATTTATGAACTTGAAAAATCATAATGGCTCTTTCTTTCACAGGGGCACTGTTCTTAGAATAGTGCATAGACCATTCTAAGCGGTCAGTCAATGGGATTATCATTTTGAAGATTATGATTCTATTTAAAGGCCTTTTACTGAGCTCATACACCTATTTGAAGAACAATTTTGTAATATCTATTAACAGTAAATACCTGTCCCAGAGAAACACTTGCAAATGTGCACAAAAGGCATGGCACACATACAAAAGCATTCAGTACAGCCTTATTTATGATGCTGTCATTGTTAAATACCATTGAGTAAGTTCCAACTCATAACAACCCTGTACAGGGTTTCCAAGGAGCAGCTGGTGGGTTTGAACCACCAACCTTGTGGTTGACGGTGGTGGTGGTGGTGGTGGTGTGTCACCCAGTCAGTTCTGACTAATAGCCACCTTGTATAGGGTTTTCTGGTGTGGCACTGTGGGTTAATGAGCTGGACTGCAAGGTCAGTTTGAACTGCAAAGTCAGTGGTTCAAGCTCACCAGGCACTCCTCAGAAACCGTATATAGCATCGATAAGAGTTGAAACTGACTCGATCGCATTTAACAACACAACAAAAAAGGGTGTCCAAGGCTGTCAATCTTTATGGGAGCAGAAAGCCGCATCTTTCTCCCGCAGAGCAACATGTAGATTCGAACTGCTCACCTTGCAGGTAACAGCCCCATTTGCAACTCCCTACACAACCAGGTCTCCATCCTTATTTAGGATGTTGTTTTTGCTATTGTTAAGTAGCGACCCTGTATAAGGTTTCCAAGGAGTGGCTGGTGAGTTGGAACCACCAACCTTGCCTTTCAAACCAAACTTGAGATCAGGTGCTTATCCTATGAGGACACACCAGGACTAGTGTACCTCAAATGCTCATTATATGTGAATTTTTAATTAACACTGATATTGAAAGATTGTCAAGGGGAAAACATTCTGTAGAAAATATTTCACAGTGCCTCTGTAGGATAAAGCAGTGGACCGCAAGGCCATTTTGAACCACCAGCTGCTCCTTGGAAACCCTACACAGGGTGGCTTTGAGTCAGAACCAGTTTTCGACAGCACTTAACAACAACAACATACTGGAAAAATAAGGTCCTTGTGTGGTGCTGTAGGATAAGCACTGGACTGCTAACTGCAAGGTCAGCAATTCAAAGCCACCAACCACTCCTTGGAAACCCTATACAGGGTGTCTGTAAGTCAGAACCAACTTGAAGACGCTTAATAACAACAGCACTGGAAATACAAACACTGCCCCCCACCCAATGTATCATAGGAAAGGGGGCTTCAAAAAAATTCAAAACTTCCATTGTCTTTTCATTCCATTTTTACACGAACCTGGGAAGTCCTCCTGTAGCACAGAGAAATGCAAATGAAAGTAATAAGGTGCCATTTTAAAGCCATCAGATTGGAATATATTAACAAATGTTATAATATTACATGTTGGCAAGAATGTGGGAAAATGGAAAATGTCTGTCTCATAATTGTGTACAATTGTACAAGGGGACTTCAAAAAGTTTGTGGGAAAATTCCGTTCTCTTTTCATTCCATTTTTCCATGAGCTTTTGGAAGCCCCCTCGTAATTGAGTGTACTGGGATTTGCTTTTAAGCCATTTGTAATTGCTCTCTGTAAATTATCTGCTCCTAACCTAATCTCGTTAATCTATTCAGTTAGAAGACTCTTTTGATTTTTAGGCACCATAAAATGATTCTACATCTAACTATTTATTCTTTGTAATTCACATTACAAATGTTTCTCTAAACTCATGTCTTTTAATTTTGTTATTGTACCTCTTGAAATTAAGATTTTATTTTTATTTGATTGTATTCAAAATGATCTGTTGTTCCCTTTTGGCTTTTGTGTTTTGTATCTGATCTAATCGTAAATTTCCCTGTACTAACGGAGTCCCGGTGTGGCACTGAAGGTTAATGTGCTGGACTGCAAAGTCAGTTTGAACCGCAAGGTCAGTGGTTCAAGCTCACCAGCTTCTCCCTGGAAACTCTATACAGGGTTGTTATGGGTCGGAACCGACTCAATGACATTTAGCAACAACAACAAATAAGTCCTGGTGTGGCACTGTAGAAAAAGCACTTGACTGCAAGGTCGATTTGAACCGTAAGGTGGTGGTGCAAAAAATGCAAGCCACTCCTCAAAAACACTATACAGGTTCTCTAGTAAATCAGAACGGACTCAAAGGCATTACACAACTACAAACAAGGCTATCAGGGGTCCTGATGTGGAGCTATAGATAGCACTGGACCACTAGTCACTCCCTGGAAATGCTACATAGGGTTGCTATGAGTCAGGACCAATTCAACAGCACTTAACACCATTATCAGCATATTTTCTTGCATTTTCTGATCATGCTTTCCTAGCTTAATGCTTTGTGTTTGTCTTTATGGTGGTAGTGTGGTGGTTATGTGCCGTGGAGTCGGTTCCGACTCATTGCCACCCTGTATAGGGTTTCCGAGGCTGTGAATCTTTATGGGAGCACAACGCCTCATCTTTCTCCCCTGGAACAGCTGGTAGTTTCGAACTGCTGACCATCCCGACTCCTAACCACTACACTACCAGAGCTCCTTTAGATCGTTATACCATCTAAATTTGATTTTGTGAATGGTTCGAAGTATTGTCTTTAGGCAAATATTGTATGCTTCTAACTAGACTCCCATGTTGTTATTAAGTTGATTCTGACTCATGGTGAACTAGTATACTGTTTCCTAAGTGCAGCTGGTGGGTTTGAACCACCAATCTGGTGACTAGCAATCCAGTATTCATCGTACAGTACCACAGCAAGGCTCCCATGTTGGAGGCTCGGGTGTTTTCACTGGACAGCCTTTCCAAAGATTTACATTTTTGTGGTAGCAGAAAGCCTCACCTTTGTCCTGCGGAGCTGCTGGTGGACTCAAACCATCAACCAATTGATTCACAGCCTAGTGTTTAGCTTATGGAGCCACTGAGCACTGCAGGCTCCCAAGGAGGCATGTCTATTCATTTGTCTAGTCCTGCATGACCACCTGTCATCTGTTGGTTTGTCATACTGTAGTAGTTTGCGTGGTGCTGTGATACTTTAAACAGCAGCAGCATCACCGCGGTGGACAGGTTTCAGCTGAGCTTCCAATCTAAGACAGACTAGGAAGACCAAGAGGCAGACTGCTTCTGAACGTTCAGTCCCTGCAAACCTTATGAATAGCAGTGGACCACTATAGATAGCTCTGGAACACTGATCATTGAAACATGATGAAGAGCAACAGAATATTATCAAGTGCTGGAAGATGAGCTCCTCAGGCTGAAAAGCATTAAAAATATTTGTGCTTTGTTGACTGTGCAAAGGCTTTCGACTGTGTGGATCATGACAAGCTATGGACAACATTGTGAAGAACGGGTATTCCAGAACACTTGACTGTGCTTGCTCATAGACCAAGAGGCAGTCATTACAACAGAACACAGGGATACTGCATGGTTTGAAATCAGGGAAGGTGTACATCAGGATTATATTCTTTCACCATACTTATTCATTCTATATGCTGAGCAAACAATCCCAGAAGCTGAATTATATGAAGAAACTTGGCATCAGGATTGGAGGAAGACTCATTAACAACCTGTGATATGCAGATGATACAATTTGCATGCTGAAAGAAAAGAGGACTTCAAATACTTACTAATGAAGATCAAAGACCATAGCATTCAGTATAGATTACACTTCAATGCGAAGAAAACAAAAATCCTCACCACTGGACCAATAATAACGCCATGGAAAATGGAGAAAAGACTAAAGTCAAAGACTTCTTTTTGCTTGGATCAACACTCATGGAAGCAACAG
>NW_006408637.1:8149068-8163870 GCF_000296735.1 Chrysochloris asiatica
AGGATGGCGAGACTTCATCTCTCATACTTCAGACATGTTATCAGGAAGACTCAATCCCTGGAAAACTGGTATAGCGTAGGTAAGTGCTTGGTAAAGTGGAGGGTCAGCAATAAAGAAGACCCCTAAGGAGATGGATTGGCACAATGGCGGCAGCAATAGGATCTAGCATGGCAACGAGAGTGAGGATGGTACAGGGTGGGGCAATGCTTCATTCTGTTGGGCATACAAACACACTCAAGGGCACCTAACAACAACATCCCTGCATCAGCCCAAAGGCTCATCATGTAGAAGAACATCATGTTCAAACATCATGTAGAAGAAAAATTCAGCCATGTCTCCTATAACTGTCAGACTGACCATGCCTTCTCTAAACCACCCCAGGACACCATGGGGAGCACAGTTAAACAGGAAGGCTTCCAAAGAAGAGGTAACAGTGGTCAATTGGGGGTTCTCTAAAGATCGTTCTCCATCACTCATCTGTCATTTTGTTAGACTGTTTGTGGTGGCTTGCATGTTGCTGTGATCCTGGAGCTATGCCGCTGGTGTTTTAAATACCAACAGGGTCACCTACGGTGGACAGGTTTCCACTGAGTTTCCAGAGTAAGACAGACAAGGAAGGAGGAGAGACGGACTACTTCTGATTGTTTAGCCACCGAAAACCTTATGAACAACAGCGGAACATTGTCAGATACAGTGCCAAAAGATGAAGCCATTCTGATTAGCACAGAAATTTTGTCAGCTCTAGGACCAGAAAAGGAGCCCCTCATTTGGAAGGCACTCAAAATACAACTTAGAAAGAGCTGACTTCTAGAAGTATACTAGACCATGATGGGAGGAATGGAGTATCGCTTTAGGACTTCATTTGCTGATAGGGCACAACTCACAATGAGGAGAAACAACACAAACATCCATTACTAATTGTTACAGGGAAAGTATAAGTATTGGAAGTTGTCAGAAAGGAAATGGAACACATAAAGATCGATATCCTAGGCACTAGTCACCTGAAATGGACTGGTACTGGCCAATTTGAATCTGATAATTCTATGGTTTACTATGCCTGGTGTGACAAATTGAAGAGGAATGGTGTCACATTCATCATTAAAAAGAACATTTCAAGATTTATCTTGAAGTACAAGACTTCCTGTGATAGGATAAATCCATACGTCTACAGGAGGCCTGGTGTGGCGCTGGGGGCTAATACGTTTGACTGCAAAGTCGTTTGAACTGCAAGGGCAGTAGTTCAAGCTCAGCAGCTGCTCCTTGGAAACCCTACACAGGGTCAATATGGGTTGAAAACGACTTGACGGCACTTAACAACAATAACAACATACATCTGCAAGGAAGCCCAATCACTACCACCATTATTCAGATTTACATGCCAACCACTAAAGCCAGTGATGATAGGAAATTGAAGAATTCTACCAATTTCTTCAGTGCAAAATATGTAAAGCATGTAATCAAGATGTATTAATAATTACTGGTGATTAGAATATGAAGGTTGGAAGCAAATAGGAAGCTTGAGCAGTTGGGAAATATGGCCTTGTTGATAGAAGCATGTCTGTTCCTGTCCTCTGTCTGATTTTTTTAAATTGGATTGTTTGTCTTTCGTTGTTGAGCTGTTGAAATTTTCTATAAATTTTAGAGGTTAGTCTCTTGTCAGATATGTCATTGCCAAAGTTGTTTTCCCTGGTCTGTAAGTTTATTTATTTATTTGTTTGTTTTTTAAATGTTTTAGTGTGAATTATGTGATAGTTTACATCGGAGAACATTAGCTTTACATTCATCCTATTGTATATTGTTTCATTGCCATGGTTACAATCCCCTCCATGCATCATCAACCACCAAAGGGTATGCCTCGCAAGCCTGTGCCTTGATCATCAGCACACAGCCCCTCTCCCTCTCTGGGTCTAGAGTCCCCAGCCACAACATCTCTTCAAGTCATCATCTCTGCCTCCATTTCTGGCATCATTGCTTCTCTAGGTAGGGTCCCGAACTCCGCTCTTCTCCCTTGATGGTCCCAGGGACCTCCGCTCCTGGACTGCAAAGTCAACCACTCCCATCTTTTCACTACAAAACATCTATCTTTACATTTCCAACCCTCACAGTCAGTCCTGATAACAATTATTCACCATTGTGCCACAAGAGTCCTATCCCCATCTTGTTTCATCAGTCCCGTCCAGAGAGATTGGATACTACTCAGTGGAGATTCTACCTTCCTGTATGCCCTCTAGATCTAGGTTCCCTCTTGAAAGCTTGTAAGCCAGTCACTTCTTGCCTTTGTAGTCCCCCATTTTGGGTAGCCAATGTCTAAACTGCCCATCGCTGTCTACCCTGTGTATCGAGGGGGTGGGAATGATCCTTGCTGTAAAGATTTGTTCCCTCTTTTGAGCTACTGCATCCATAGGTGTAGGTCAAGTTCATCAAATTGTATCAGATTACTCTTTTTTCCTCTTCTTACTTCTTCTAGTTGAGCTCTGATCATCCAGTCACTGAAGCCAGGCCAAGTGGGTATTATCTGCAAGTGTGGGTGTTCTCGTGCATAGGCCCTCTCTTCTTATCAGCTAGACCCTTCACTTGCCACTCTAGTCCTCTGTGGCTATGTCACTGACCCTGGGCCCAAGAATCCCCAGGTCTTGCCACACTGCTGGCCAACCAGGTCTCCACCTGGGTTCACAGGAGTCTATTGAATGTTGCAGGGCTTAGCTCTCACTGCTGTTTTTCCTTCACTTCCCCTTATCGGCGACCTATAAGTTTACTCTTTTGGGGAAGTCTTTTGATGCATATAAGTGCTTATTTTCTGCTGCTTATCCAATTTTAGTTATGCTTGATAGTCTGTTTATAAATTGTTGTAGTTGTTGTTAAGTGCCGTCGAGTCAGTTCCAACTCACAGCGACCCTGGATAGGGTTTCCATTTATAAACTGGACCCCTAAGTTTGTCTTCATTATTTCTTTGATGATCTTTATAGTCTCAGGTTTTACATTAAGGTCTTTGATCTATCTTGAGTTTGTTAATATATATGTTTCATTTTTCTGCAAATGGATATCTAGTTTTGCCAACACCATTTGTTAAAGAGACTATCACTTCCCCATTTAATGGTTTCAGTCCTTTGTCGAAGATCGGTTGTCCATATTACTTCTGGGTTCTCAGTTCTGTTTCATTGCTCTGTGTGTTTGTCTTTGTACCAGTACTACGTGGTTTTAACTAATGTGGCTCTATAGTAGGTTTTGAGATTGGAAAGTGTCCGTCACAAAATAATTATGCAAATAACTTCACAGATATTCATTACTTTCCTTCAATAAACATTTATTGAAGTCTAAACTATATGGAGTCCTGGTGTGGCGCTGTGGGCTAATGCATCAGACTGCAAAGTCATTTCAATTGCAAGGTCGGTGGTTCAAGCTCACCAGCTGCTCCTTGGAAATCCTATACAAGGTCACTGTGGGTCAGAATTGACTCGCCAGCACTTAAGAACAACAACAAAACTATATGGGGACTTTTAGTTCAGGGCTGCAATGTTGAACTACAAGGTCGGCAATTCAAACTCAGTAGTCGTTCCCTGGAAACCCTCTACTGGGTTGCTATGAGTCAGAACTGACTCTACGGCATTTAACAACAACAAACTATGTGGGTTTCTGGAATGGTACTGTAGGATAAGCACAGAACTGCTCATTTATGTTTGGCCATTTTACCTAGGTTGAAAGAATTAAAATTAATGAGGACAATGCCAGAAGGCACACCAGAAAACATCTGAAAATCAAGATGATACCAAAATGATGCCGCAATGGTGCACCTCCCCCACAGCAACAACAAACCCCAGGAAAAATCTAAAATGGGCCCAAAGTTATTAAAAGAATAAATTATTTGAGGAAAACAGCTTCCAAAATGTACAGAAGTTATCAAGAGATAAGAAACAAATGAATGCAGATGTTTATTTTTCTATCAATTAATAATTTTGGCAAACTTGTTTGCTTGTTTTGTTCTTACTAAAAAAATTTCTCTGGCCAATGTATGTATGCTTAAAAGGAAGGGAATAAGTTGCAGAAGTAAGGGTGGAGAAAGACACCAGAAGAGATGGAGATATGAGGGCGGGAAAGCAAGAAGAGAAAAAAAGAACTAGAAAGATGTAGACAGCTTGGGAAGTGAAGAGAAATATAATATATTCCACACATGTATGCAAGCAACCTTAGGTTATAAGACAAACCTGGCTCTTTTATTCCTGTAGGATTTAGCAACCAAGTTGCCCCCTGGCATTGAAGTAGAAGCAGCTTCAGCCAGCATGGTATTTCTCTCTGAAGTCACTTATGCACACATTGTTATAGCACAGCAGAAGCCCGGGGCCAACAGCAAGCGGAGGGCAAAACCTCAGAGTGCCAGGGCACAGAACTGAGCAACCAACAGCTTGTTGCTGACTTAAGAAAGTCAGACGCTGTATTCTAGAACTCCTGCTCCATTCAGCATAGGGATATGCCTCCAGCCCAGCTCCCCCATTAAGAGTATGTGAACAAAAGAGGGACAAAAAGGAGCAGAGCCATGTTTTGCTTTCTGTGTACTTCACAAATACAAGGGAAGTCAAAAAGTATTGCTATCAAGTCACAGAAACCTTTCTTAAACAAAAGTATCAAAATAGTGTGACAATAACTCTTGTGGGTGTGGTCCATCTTCAGGAATATGAAGGCTCATGAGATTGCTAGACATAGGTTGCTGATTTCCATCCAGGATGAATTGGGGAAAGGGAGGAAAGAAATCTGCTCTAGGACTAAAAGCTTTCAATAAGACTACAGTCACTAAGACCATGGGGAGTCATTTTGGCTTCTCTGCCGGGAGGAAAAATAAAAGGTGCCAGTTTGTGAACAGGGAACTGGAACTGGAGGAGGGGCTTTTTCATGACAGGGGAATAAAACTGTTTACAGGCCAGCCACACAATGCATCTGCCCATGTCTACTGGGTTGGATGCATGCTTTTGCAAAATCGATTAAAGAAAATCTCACTCTCATGAAAATGAGTACAGATTAGGTTACTTAAATGTTTGTCGGTATGGACAACGTTTCTCACATGCTGTTGTTTGTTGTTAAATGCTGTCAAGTTGGTTCCGACCCATTGTGACCCCTCTACAGGGTTTCCGAGGAGCCGCTGGTGAGCTTGAACTGCCAACCTTGCAGTTCAAAGTGACTTTACAGTGCAGTGCATTTACCCACAGTGCCACGCCAGGACTCCTTTCTCACAATAGGAAGCATCGTTTTTCCACATATTCTCTGCCTAGGTGTTTACAGTTCTGAAAACTGTATTCCCATGTCTTTAATTCATTCCCAAAGAATTCTGTGCCCTTCCCATGTCAAAATGGCAGTGTGTCGTCCTTCAGAGATTCAAATCATGTTCCTTTAAAAATGTTCTTTGACTTTAGGGGACAAAAAGAAGGCCGAAGGGGCGAGATCAGGGCTGTAGGACCGATGATCTAAGATTTTTCAATGAAATTCTCATAAGACAGTCTTTGCTAGCCTTAAGAATGAGCAGATACAGTGTTCTAATGAAAAAAAAGAAAGAAATCCTTTGGGTAACTTCCTGGCCTTTTTTACCAATGCAGCGTTCAATTTTCTTATAATTTTTTTTTTGATAATACGTCCTCATGATAGTTCAGTATCCTTTGAGATAATCTATCACTATCATGCCTATGGAATAATAATAAACAGTCCTCATAACTATTTGAGCTGATTTCTCTGCTTTGAGTTTGTCTGGGCAACAGATCCCCTCAGAAGCCACTATTTTGATTGGACTTTCTTTGTGTGTGTGAAGGCACCCTAATGAGACTAAGACAAGTATGTTACAGAGAGAACTTATCTGCAGTCATGTGGCATGGGAGGATAATGTACTGGACTACAAAGTCAGTTGTAGTTAGTGGTTCAAATCCACCATCAACTACTCGGGAACCTTATACAGGGTTGCTATGAGTCAGAACAAACTCAACAAAACTTCACAACAACAGCAAATCCACTGGCTGCAGAGACCTGTTAATTGGGAATAAATCCATGTGTGTATAAACTGAAACCCCAGTAGTAATATTTTTTTTACTTATCCTCATAGACTACGAGCCCTGGTGGTTTCGTGGGTTATGCCACGGGTTGCTAACTACAAGGTCAGCAGTTGGAATCCACCAGCCGCTTGCTCTGTGGAGGAAAGATGGCACTTCCTGCTCCCGTTCAGGTTTACAGCCTCAGAAACCCCATACAAGGCTGCTATGAGTTGGAACTGACTCACTGGCACAGAAGAGTAACAGCATGCACTGTAACATGAGTAAAATATTCCTTTACTTACCTTTATAGACTAAGACCTAGCAGCATTGGGGATCTTAGTGGGAGAGCCATGGGTTTCTGGATCCCTTGTATTACACTTTTGGTCTGACCCAGCAGATGTGTACTGAACTCCTACTAGTTGGCAGGTCCTATGAAGACAGTCTCTCTTTTTATGTTACATGTGTAACAAATACTTGCCATTCCAACATTAATAACATGTGCAAGTCAGTGACTAATTATGTCCATCCCATTGGGCATTTGTCTATTTTCAAATTTTTTCATCTTAATAGAAGCTCAGTGTCCAATATCCTCTAAAATCATGCCCCCCTCACTTTCCTCTTCCCTCCTAGTTACCCTGGTAACCATAAATAAACTTTGATTTCTACACAATTGCCTGTTCTAACCATTTCATATGCTGTTGTCATTACTGTGTATTGTCGAGTCAGTTCCAACTCATAGCAATCCTGTATGGGGTTTCCAAGGAGCAGCTAGTGAGCATGAACCACCAACTTTGTGGTTCAAACCAAACTTTCGGTCCAGCACATGAACCTACCATTGCCACACCAGGACTCCCACTATTTCATATGAATAAGATCATATAGTATTTCTTTGTGACTGACTTATTTCCCTCAGCGTAGTAGCAAGTATCATGACTTCATTTCTCTTTATGGCTGAGTCATATTCCGGTGTAGGAATAAGTCACACTTTGTTTATCCATCCATCCATCCATCCATCCATGTTTCCACCTTTTGACCATTATGAATCGCTGCAATGGGCAAACAAGTGTACAGGCTTCTGTGTTCAAGTCTCTTTTGAAGGAAGGGTTCAGAGTCCATGGGAAGGAGGTCAGTACTACACATACTGAAAGGTGTGGTGCTGGGGATTGGCCCTGGGTAGAGCGAGAGCCCCCAGCATGGTCTGCCTTCCACTAGGGTGAGGGATGCTTCTTTGAGGATGAGGTGTAAGGGACAAGGGGTGAACAGCCATTTGTTCATCCATACTGAAACCATGAAGACTTGTGAAGCTGCCGTAATGATCCAGAGAGTGAAAACGAGCCTCAGCAATTGAGCTGAAAAGCACATTAGGAGACATTTAGCACATCTGTGGCTGCAGCGCTCAAGCCACAAGCCTTGTGTCAAATACTTAGGGGACCAGGTGTCTATTGAGGTCTAAGAGAACACACTGAAGTTTAGTGGCTTAAAACAACCATCATTTATTGCCTCATGATTTGACCTGGGGTCATTCATGTTTGGGGCCCAACTAGGGTGGAGGTAAGCCCAGGGTTATTTTATGGCAACAGCATTGTAAGTGGGTGAGAGGGAAGTCTGAGAGGCCGCCGGAGCCCTGGACTCAGAGGCCAGAACATCGTTTCAGCCATATTCTATTAGCCAAAGAGAAGGGGTAGGGAAACAGACTTGGTGGGAGACACAGCAAAGAACATGTGATCTACCACAAGGAAGTGCACGTTTCTCCCATAGAAGAGCCTTCTTTGCTCAAGAGGCATCTCTAGCCTTTGAGAAGAGAAGGACAGGACCATTGCAGGTGTGCTGGGGGCCACTGAACTGTCCACTGTGCGCCTTCACACAGGGAAATCAGAAACCCACAGTGGAAACTCCTGAGGCCACTCCCAGGAGATCCTAACTCAACTCCAAAGTCAGAAAGGCATCTGACTTTCCCTGAAAGGGCTGTTGCTTCTTAGGCCTCCGCCTTGTTTCCACCAATCAGCTTTGCCAAGACCCTTACTAGCCCATATTGCCTGAGTTCCTTATTGTGTGAACCCAATTCCAAACTCCACCCAGGCATCCCAGTGCTTAGTTTCCACTGGCCCCAACACTGGGGCCTTCCAAGTCTGGCTAAACGGGAGAACAAGCCCTTTCCATTCTGGCTGGCTGACAATCCCATCACTCACCTGCTCTTTAGATTGCTGCACTGTAGCACCCCAAGAACCAGCACTTCCTCTAGATCCACATTTCTTCCTCCAGCCCTACAATCACCCATTCCCTGTATCTGTGAAGGCCCCCTGACTCTCAGTCTCCATTTTACATCTGATCCTCTACAAGGATGCTTCTTTCTGATAAAGACTTCATCCTAATGTCCCTAAGTTTTGTTGTTCTTTCTAACATAACATAGTGAACATCCTGAAGATAGCGGTATTGGTGACTGGGCACAGAGATCCCATTCTAAAACATCCAAAACAAATGACATGCCATTTCCTGGAGCCAGAGCCTCCATTATAGTCTTCAACATCTTACTTTTTAAATTATTATTATTATTAACTTTTTTTTTTAATTTAACTCTAGGATCTTTTTTTTTTTAAGACTCTATTGTGAATTGAGTGATAGTTTACATGGGAGAACATCGGTTTTCCACCCAACCAATTGTATTTTGTGTTACTGCAATGATTACAAACCCCTCCATGCACCATCAGTTAACAGTATTTGCCTCTATTCCTTCTTTTTTTTATTTTTTGTATAAACATGCAGGAATATATAATCAGTTAAACAACCAAACGCACATTCTGCACGCCTGCCTCCTGCCCTCCAGCACACAGCCTTTCTTTTTCCAGGAGTCTAGAGTCCTCGGCTACTCTCTCTCTCCAGGAAAGCTATGGAACACTTAATGAATTTGTGTATCATCCTTGCACAGGGGCCATGCTAATCTTCTCTGTATCATTCCAATTTTAATATTTGTGTAGCCAAAGCAAGCACAATACCTTACTTTTTATTGTTGTTGATTTTGGAAACAAAATGTACGCGACCATTCTTTTGTAAGAATGAAATTTAACAGGACATGGAATATGCTGAAAATATTCTACACTTATAAGAGAAGATGCAAAATTCAGCATGAGATGAGTTTAAAGCAAAGACATTTAGAGTCAATGAACAGGAATTTTCTCCACCTGCATACATTCAGCAACAGAGAAAAAAGCTGATTCATTTTAATGAAATTTATTACAATAACTAGAAATATAACTCTTCAATTACATTCTGAATCATTTAAGGGAAAATATATATATTTTTTTAATTCAGTCTTTTGAGTAGTTAGATGAGGAATAGCAATCATAACTTGTTTTTCCTTCTTGAGTGTGGCCATCGACGAGCACATAATGTACCTGTGGGGCAGCATTGGATACATGACTGTGGGAAATGGTAGCAGCATGTCATGGGGTCCATGAGTCTAACTGTAGAGTAACTACTTGTCTTTTCTTGAGCAAGTTTTTAGAATCCACAAAATTAAAAACAGGATTACCCACTTCTCTTTTACTATCATCTTATAATTTATCAATGCTTGCTTGTAAAATCCACACCAGGAAGTCACTTACATGATGACATGGTGGTCACTTCTGTCACATAAAGGATATGGGCTTTTATTGTTGTTGGTCGTCACAGTTATTTTATTTTACCTCTCAGATCAATAAAGTACTGGCTTTGGTTTTTTTCTCGTTTTTCCTTTGGACTTCTGAGAGAGTAGATTGTCTAAAGCCAGAGGCTTAGGTATTACTATATAAACGACTCTTCCTTCTACCCTACACTCTTGAGCAAAAAAGAATTGGTCAAATACCTCATAGGTTTCATTAATAGTTGGAGAAAGTAAGGTATCAACAAATTAGGTGAATTATCATTGTCATAGTATTAATTGACAAAACCTGGAGTCCAATGCATTTGAAAGAATGTTTATGAAAGAAACTTATAAAATCAATTTTCTCTTTTTCCATCAACAGCCATCTTGTTGAGGTCAGTAATCTTGTTTGTATTCCTTTACACCCCTAAAGTACAAGAGCATTTGTGTGAGTAGAATTGTAACTAATTCTACTCAGTGTAAGTCACACCCCTTCATGAAACATTGCCAAGTGACACTTTGATCACATTGACAAGGCTTTGGCCATACCCTGCCGGAAATGATGGCCACACCTCAGATGGCACAGACAATGCCATTGGTTCTGCCTCATTGACTCCCCACTGGACTGTCTCACCACCCTCATCAGCATTCTCATCTGAATAGATGCTACCTTACTTTTCTCAACAATCAGAAAATCTACTCATCATTCAAAATGTGAGTGTTCTGGTTCCTTACTTTCCCAGATGAATTAATAAATTGACTTGCAGCTTTCTAGATCCATCTTTTGACCCTAGTTAATCCTTTCAAGACCAAATGATTTTCTGTAGAAGTTATATCTTTTCAGTTATGGAAGACAGTTTGAAAAATGAAGAAAAGTTTTTGAGGTATACAATTAGTGGTATATAAATGTCTCACGGAGGTCTCCAGTGCTGGGGTTGGTGGAATGAAGCCCTTTTCTTCAGATTTGCACAATTATATAGGTGCCCCACAGATGGCAGCTAACACTAAAAGTGGGATAGCAGCTTCCCAGTAAACTCAAAGGCAGAAAATGCAGGTGGACACTCTATGTTCCATGGGTCATCAAAGGGCTAAGTTAAGTCTGCCTCTAGGACGCAAGTAGTCAAATCACTTTTCCAAGCCTGCAGTGCTGAAGGCCAGTCCCCGCAAAATCATCAAAAGGTTGGTGTCTCTGGGGAAACAGTCAGGTTTTCCTTCCTCTGGTGACAATACCTCAGCAAGGACAGATGCCAGAGAGCAGTCTGTTTTCTACAAGCTTTGGCTTCCTATTTACACATATGTCTTTCCATCACCAGGAGCCCTGGCTGCTAGTGGGTTAAGCAATTGCGCTGCCACCACATGGCTGGAAGTTCAAACGTACCAGCCATTCCATGAGGGGAAAAGATGAGGTTTTCTGCTCCCTTAAACATTTCCAGCCTTGGAAACACTACGGAGCAGCTCTACTCTGCCCTGAAGGATTGGCGTGAGTCCGAAGTGATTCACTCACAGTGGGTTCGGGCTTTATTTCCATAAACAGTGAAAATTCCCAAAAGGTAATCATTAACCCTGATCCATCTTGCACAAAGCTGAAGGTAACAGATAGGCTTCAATTCTTACAGGTGGGCAATTAATTTTTCATTAGAGTCCAAGTTTTGTCCTTCGAGTTGTATCAGCTCAAGAAATACAATATTCATATGGTCTAGCCAATATAGATACCAACAAGTAAAAGTCTGAGTCCATTGATTCCACAGACATTTATGGGGATAGCTCAGAGTTAGACATGCCCACCTGACAAATCATAAAGGAGATGATGAGATACAACACTGGTTGTAGGCTGTTTGGGAGTTGAGCCTGTAAGGTAGGACCCTTGTAATGTCCAGACAGAACTATCTATGGCCAAGAGTGATCCTTAAAGAGTGCTCAGGTCTTCCTTTTTCCTCTTTCTCAGTTTGCAAACTGCACTCATGTGTGAATTTTTAGTTTTAGAAATTGAACTTACAGTTATTTTAAACATATTAAGCAATGTTGTTGTTAAGTGCCGTCGAGTTGGTTCTAACTCATAGCGACACTATATAGGGTTTCTAAGGAGTAGTTGGTGAGTTGAACTGCTGACCTTTCAGTTCATACTGACCTTGGGGTCCAGTGCTTATCCTATAGTGCCACACCAGGACTTATTAAGCAGTGGTGGTGGTGATGTGCTGTGGAGTTGGTTCTGATTCATAGTAACACCGCACAGGGCTTCCAAGGCAGCAAATCTTTACAGGAGCAGAAAGCCTCATCTTTCTCCCATGGAACAGCTAGTAGTTTTGAATTGCTGACCTTGAGGTTAGCAGCCCAACTCATAACCACTATGCTACCAGAGCTCCTTATTAAAAAAATAGGAAATGTTTAAAACATAGCTGTTACACTCAGTAGTCTCACGAACACCCTTCACATCAGGACTTGGATGGCTCGTTTTCACTAAAACTGCAGAGCATACTATAGGAAGAGGCTTGGCTGTGATGTGCAGTGGACTTTCCATGCAAGAGTTCTGGGTCCCTTTGCTTTATCATTTCACATGCTGCCCCTGTCTGAACGGGGCACAGTCAGAGATCTCCATGGGCTGACAGGCCTATCTGGCTTGACCTGAGCCTTCAAGGATTCAGACTCTGAGGATTCCAATGTGGCCTTGGTCAGAAGGATCCTTCCTGCTTGGGAGCCTATGCTATGGTCACCTGTCAACTCGATTGCCGAATGAGGACAATGGATGGATTCTGAGGGGCATATCTCATAGAGGGGAGGCCCTTTCAGGTGGGAATGGGCCACACCCAATTCCTCAGTGGATGCTGAGCCCATGGTTTTCACTCTCCTATTTTTGTTTCTTTCTTTTTCTCTGGTTGGTTGGTTTCGATTTCTCTCAGCCTAATGTGAATCTCTTCTCAGAACCCGAGGGAGGGTCAAGGAATGATGGAGGAGAGCTATGCTCTTATCTCTGTGTCTGTTTTGGGGAGTGGTTTGTCTAGCCTCCCTCTGAAATTAATTTCGAAAATCTTTCAAAATCTGAATATTTTCAACACAAAGGGGAAGACAAAGGGATTTCATTGGAATCCATTTCAATAAATCCATTATGAAATATTCTGCCTTTTGACTTTCAGACACAAATCACCATAGCTTGCACATGTACAATCATAATCAATGTTCAGATGTTAATTATAATTGTTTCCCTTTCAAACCTTCACAAGACAGTTCTGTGAGATTAGATGAGATTTTCAGTTGACTTTTCTAGCTTTTTTTTTTTTCATTTTGAAAAGTATCATCTTTTTCAGTTTGCATTATAGCTCCCGTGTAATACTACACCCAACTAACAAAGCTAAGGAACATCTCAGGAACTGTTCATTTAATTCTAAGAAAATTTCAGCTGCTACTACTGAAGTCTGTAGGAATTTATAACAAAAATAAGTGGTTTGTAAATAAAAGTATACAGAGAGATTAAATCTCTACTATCTCTGTCTTCTGGTGTGGTGCTGTAGGATTAGTACTGGACTGCTAGTCCAAAGGTTAATGGTTCAAACCCATCAGCCATTCCTCAGAAACCCTATACTCACAGGTGGTTATGAGTTCAACCAACTCAATGGCACTTAATAACAACAACACCTTATCTTCAGATTAACCTCATCCTGTAAAGCCAGAGGATCAATGAAAAACCATCAACAGCAAGGATTAACAGAGTGGCTGCAATAGTGGGCTCAAACTCATCTACTATTGTAAAGATTGTGTGGGACCAAGCAATGATTTGTTCTGTTATACATATTCGGTTACAGTCACTATGATTTGGAACTGATTGTAAGGCACTTCAGGCAAATGGTACTTGAAAGAAGCTGTTTGTCACATTTCATTATTCGTGATGTTGGAGGGAATGCAGTGATCTGAAAACAGTGCTGCCATAGAGAAAGTCGAGGTGCTCAGACCCCCAGGTAAGTAGTTAGGCTCAGGAAGAAGTGGGATCACTAAAGACTACCAGGCCTGGAGTGTAGTGTAACAGAACTTACCCTTTCAGACCCAGAACTGTCTTCTCAGTCTTTCTGAGTGTTTGGGGGAAAGAGAATAGGGTTCTGATTATCTTCCATGTCAACACTCACGGAAGCAGCAGTCAAGAAATCAAACGACGTACTGCATTAGGCAAATCTTCTGCACAAGACCTTTTTAAAGTATTGAAGAGCTAAGGTGTCTGAGGACTAAGGTGTGCCTGACCTAAATCATGGTATTTTCAATAACCTCATATGCATGCAAAAGCTGGACAGTGAATAAGGAAGACCATAGAAGAATTGATGCTTTTTAGTTAGGGTGTTGGAAGAGAATATTGAAAGTGCCATCATGGACTGCCAAAAGAACAAACAGATCTGTGTTGGAAGAAGTGCAGCCAGAGTGCTCCTTGGAGGCCAGGATGGCCAGGATCAAGCAGTGTTTTGTTCTGTTGTACACAGGGTTGCTATGAATTGGTATAGACTTGTTGGCACCTAACAACAACAAATATACAGATTCCTTTCTCATCTTTCTAGAGGTTGACACTCACAATGAGCAACAAGCAAAAGGCATGGTGGGAAGACCCCATGACAAGAGTTATGACATGTGACTTTGATTCATGATGTGCCACTTATTGTGTTGATTTGGGGGGAAATTTCTGGAAATCTCTGAGTCTCAAATTATTTACCTTTAAAATACCTAAAGTGAGTGGTGATCATGGAAATGAAAGTACTTTATATGTTTAAAAAACACTTTAGTGAGAACAAACAAGATGGCAGATAAGGTAGAAGTGTGGTGAGGAGCTCTGTCAGCAACAACACAGAATACAGGACCAAGAAGGCTCAGGGGATGGTGCCAGAACTCGGAACCACTTATAAAGGAATATTTCGAAGGTTGAAAGGTTTACAGTTGGGGGAATTTGTGGCAGAAGCAAGAAATCCATTGCTTTCTAATTCAAAACACTCAGCTGCTCCTGAAGCCGCCATCTTCTGTGAGACCAAGTGGGAAAAGGATCAGCGCAGCCATAGATGCCTGACAGAACCACAGAGTTAAGGTGTGGCCATTTTTTTTTTTTTTTTAATATGTTCATTGGTCTCTCGCTGTCTGCGCACCTCCATTCTGGTGACTAGAGGGGGTGCCTGAGTGAGTGGACACACTACCCCCACCCCTCAGAGG
>NW_006408637.1:8171420-8180749 GCF_000296735.1 Chrysochloris asiatica
TAACCACTATGCTACCAGAGCTCTTTAGTGGATGCATATTAATTTGGGTGACAGGATAGACAATATACAATAATGGGGAGTTTAGACATACATATAATAGAGCAAACAAAGAGAAAAGTTATTAAAACTTCTTAGCCAAAACCAAATACCTTAAAGGAGTGAGTCACTGGGCTTGGAGGCTTAGGATCATAGTCTTAGGGGAAAGCTAAGTCAATTGGCATAGCATAAAGACGATGTTTTACTTTCTACTATAATAAGTAATGACAGCGTTCTTAAAAGCCAGAGAGCAGTCATTTAAGATGCAACCATTTGTCTCTCCCTGTCCATAGGAAAGAAGAGTGGAGAAAACCAAAGTTTCAAGGATTCAATTAGTCCAAAGGGCTAATGGACCCTATGAACCACAGCCCCCACTGTCTTGAGACCAGAACAAGATGGTGTCCGACTACCACTATAGACTGCTCTGAGGAGGCCCACAGAAGACCCCGGACAGAATGACAGGACAACATGGAACAAAAATCAAATTCATATAAAAGACCAGACTTAATGATCCACAAATACCCTTCAAACCCGGAGCTGAATCTATCCCTGGGAATCACCTTGTACCCAAAGAACAGACAGGCCTCAGAATAAGCAACCATAGGACACCAACAGGGCAGCTTTTGTCCAAAACCAAAGCTGACTAGGCTGGAAGGGGAAGGAGAGAAGGAAATGATGAACCCAGGAGGGAAAAGGAAGAGGGCTGTTAGAATTACAACTAAGGGCTATAAAACAAAATGTGCACAGGAATGAATTACTAATATAATTTCTTCTCTAAACTTCCACCTAAACTACAATTTCTTTTTTTAAAGAAATAACAAATACCTGAGAAATGTAGGCTTTGTGTAATTAATTGCTGCTAAGGGAACTCCTGGTGTGGTGCTGTGGGTTAACACGCTGGATACAAAGTCGGTTTGAACCTCAAGGTCAGCAGTTCAAACTCACCAGCTGCTCCTTGGAAACCCTATACAGGCTCACTATGGGTCAGAACTGACTCGAGGGCACACAGCAGCAACAATGAACTCTTGGTGTGGCGCTGTAGAATTAGCACTGGACTGTGAACCACAAGTTCGCCAGTTCAAACCCACCAGCTGCTCTTCGGAACCCTACACAGGGTCGCTATGAGTCAGAACTGACTCGATGGCACTTAACAACAGCAACAATAATGAAAGCCTCTCATCTGTCAACAATTCAAAGACTGCCAACAAACATGCATCTTTTTTTTGCTGTAAAAGGAAGCTTTATTGTTCTCATTTGGTCCATGGCTTGAGAGAAGAGGGGGCTCCAGGGCGTTAACTGTGCTTCCTCAGTGTCTGGAGAGCAAGTTTCAGGCAGAAGGTCTACAGAGAGCGGGGGATGCTGAAGGCTCTTCACAGGTTGCAGGCCTCCACAGACTCTTCCGATTCATGCTTGACAGTGAGCCTCTCAAAGAGGTATTCACCCAGCCCAGCCATCCGACGGAAGTTGGTCAAGTGGTCGCCCATCTTCTTGACACTTTTCACCTCCTTGTCGAGGAAATGGTTCTCCAGAAAGTCACAGAGGTGAGGGTCTGTGTGGGTAGTATCCACGGTGTGCAGACCCAGAAGGGATGAGTTCAGGTTCTTCTCCAGGGCCAGGGCAGTTTCCATGACGTTCAGGGTTCTTTCCCACTCATCTTGGGAGGGCTTCTGCATGTCCTGGAAAAGTGCGCAACCCCCACACTGGTTTTGCAGTCTCAAGAGACGCTCAGCACCTCTGCTTCTCCTACGTCACGGAAGAAGTGTCCCACACCTTCCAAAGCCACATCATCATGACGGAACTAGAAGCCCAAAGAGAGGTAGGCGTAAGAGGCCCGCAGATGCAGATTAACCAGACGGCTGATGCAGGCCTCCGCTTCAGTGGGAATAATTCTGACAGATCTGAGAGCTCATGGTTGGTCAACAATTTGTAGCTAACCATACATAACACATAACAACAACAACACATACACACACACACAAAACGGTGTTTAGCTGGTCCAGGTAAAGGGAATGCTCAAGAAGATGAGTATTGTACCTAAAGAGAAGACATTGTACCTAAAGAAATTGTTAGAGGTGGTCCAAGGCTGGAGGTGGGGAGTCTCTGGATCTGTTCTGTCCAAACACTGCTGAATCAAGACACAGATCCCCGGGACCGCAGCGTGAACTTCAAACATGCATCATTTTTGTCATTAATCGAGTCTCTAGATGTCTGATCCCCAAAGAAAGCACATTTCCTCCCAGGAACAGGGGACAAAAAAGCTGAGGTCACAGGATGATGCAATGCTATTGTAGCAGCATCTGCTACATGGAGGGCACCCACCTCCTCATTGGATCAATTTAGCCTTAAAATCACCACACCAGGTTAGGGATAGGGACTTTTTTTTTTTTTAATTTTGAACTAAAAAAATTCTAAAAAATTTAATTCTAAAATTTAATTTAGAACGTCACCTGGAATATTTACTTGTTGTTGTTGTTGTTAAGTACCACCGAGTCGATTCCAACCCATAGCGATCCTGTATAGCATTTCCAAGGAGCAGCTAGTGAGCTTAAACCACCGACCTTGCAGTTCAAATGACTTTACAGTCTGACACATTAACCCACAGCGCCACACCAGGACACCCTTTACTTAACGCACCCTAAAAGCAAAGCCCTCTGCAGTCTAGTTGATTCGAACTCATAACAACCCTTCAAAGGGGTTCTGAGGCTGTAAATCCGAGACCAACCTCTGATCAAGAGATCGTACTTTGAGCCCTGTTGTTGTTGTTGTTGTTGTTAAGTGCCGTCGAGTCGGTTCCGACCCATAGCGACCCTGTACAGGGTTTCCAAGGGTATAAATCTTTACGGGAGTAGAAAGCCTCGTGTCTTTCTCCCGCGGAGCGGCTGGTAGTTTCGAACCGCTGACCTTAAGGTTCGCAGCCCGATTCGTAACCACTACGCTACCAGAGCTTGGCTTGAGCCCTGTACTAGAGGACAATTGATCAGTAGAAGGTTAAGAAACAAAAACTGGAGATTGTCCATATTGAAGGGTTTTCACTAAACAGTCCGTGTGATAGGAGCATACAGGTAGTGGCCGAAAGGTTCAGCAGGACCAAGCATGGGTGGAAAGGGATCTAATTCTTGCCTCCATCCCTGTCTCACACCTGCCTCCTGTGAAAAACCTAGAAGCAAACATGCTACAGAACTCTGAGAATAAATGTTTCTCCCAGAGCCCCTAAGACAAAAAGCCACGTTCGTTTCAGGCATCTATTTAAAAGAACAGCACGAAAGCTTACTTTTAAAGACAAAAGCAAGCGAAAATGAGATCAACAGCGACATCTATTGGCCAGTCTTCAAGGTTTTGCGCTTTGAAAACGCGATCCCTTGTCTGTTGAGGATGAATGAGAAAAACGGGTTTGATAGCGCTGGTAGCATAGTGGTTACTAATCGGACTGCGAACCTGAAGGTCAGCAGTTCGAAACTACCAACTGTTCAGTGGGAGAAAGCGGAGGTTTTCGGCTCAGCCTTGGATACCCTGTACAGGGTCACTATGAGTCGGAACCGATTCCACGGCACATAACAACAACAACTTAACAAAGTAAGAGAGGAAGAGAGGAGAAGGGAGAGTTAGAAGAGGGGTAGGGAATGTCCAGCACACAGGCCATATGTTGTTGTTAAGAGCTATCAAGTCAGTTCCGGCTCATAGCAACTCTGTATAGGGTTTCCAAGGAGCAGCTGATGAGCTTGAACCGTCTACCTCGCAGTTCAAACCGACAGTCCAGTGCATTAGCGCACAGAGTCACACCAAAACTACACAGGCCATATATGGTGGTGGTGGTGGTGGTGTGCCATGGAGTCGATTCCAACTCATAGAGACCCTGCATGGGGTATCCGAGGCTGTAAATCTTTACATGAGCAGAAAGCCTCATCTTTCTCCTGCGGAACAGCTGGTCGTTTCAAACTGCTGACTCTGAGATTAGCATATAAGCCCCCTGAAAGCATTTGGTCTGGACCTGCCAAGGTAACCACAGTTCCAGCCATCATATTGTTGTTGTTAAATGCTGTCAAATCGATTCTGGCCTATAGAGACCCTCCTTGTATAGGGTTTCCAGGAGCGGCTGCCGAGTTTAAACCGCCAACCTTGCAGTTCAAACTGACCTTATAGTCTAGTGCATTACCCCACAGCACTACATCAAGACTCCAGCCATCACAATGCTGTTTTCTGTTAAGTGCTGTCCAGTCAGTTCTGACTCATAGCGATCCTGTATAGCATTTCCAAGCAACGACTGGTGGACTTGAACTGCCGACCTTGCAGTTCAAGCTGACGTTGCAATCCAGCGCATTAACCCACAGTGCCGCCGCACCACGAATCGATCATAATGGTGGTGGGGGTGTGCCCTGGAGTCAGTTCCAACTCACAGTGACCCTGTATACAAGGTTTCGGAGGCTGTAAATCTTCACTGCAGCAGATAGCCTCATCTTTCTCCAACTGCTGACTTTGAGGTTAGCAGCCCAATTCAGAACCAGCACGCTACCAGAGCTCCTTTTGACCAAATATAGCAGGCTAATATTTAATATTTTGTATGGCCTGCAATGATGTTACAAATAACCAAATGGTTATTTTCTTGACAGAAAAAAGGTTTCCCATCCCTGGGTTAGAGGGTTGTTGTTAAGTGTGGTCAACTTTGCTCCAACCCAGAGCGACACTGAACAGGGTTTCCAAGGAGCAGCTGGTTCAAACCCACAACACCACCCCAGAACTCCTGGATTAGAATTGTCTTTTTCTTCAGCCCTTATCTCTGAGAGCAGGCATCACACAGTCTATGTGGGTATGGAAAGGAGGCAGGGGAAGAGGGACTCCCATTAGGGCCACCAGAAGGCTTTTTGGTCCTCACATATCTCCTTAATGTCCCCTAAAATGCCACCTTTATCCATCAATTCAGCACAAAAGGATAAAGCTGAACTTGACACGGCTTTATATCACCAAAAAACTACCTTACATTCATTTATTCTATGCTTCCAGGAACAAAGAAATGTGGGCAGTGTGAGCTCACAGGCTTCCCAGGATAGAAGGAGAAGTCCATGGAGAGAAACTTGGCCATGAAACAAACTTCAGAGTCTACCTTTGTGCCCAGAGCCAACCCCACACTTACCTGAGACTGAGATACACGTTTACTTTTGCTCTCAGAAGAACCTACGCATTCTTGGCATTCGCTGAACAGTTTTCCTCCAGATCTTGTAAATATGACTCATTTATGAATTTTCCAAGAATATTCAGCTTTAATTTGGTCTCCCAGGAACATTTCCCATTGTTCAGAACTCTAAGAAATAGGACATCGTGTTACTTCCCTTTCTACCTCTGTTTCTAAAAACTGTGTGGTTTCCTGTGCTCCAAAGGCAAAGGTGAAGTTCTGTGATGTCTCCAGGGCATGCAAGGTAGTGAATGTGTATCTATCTCCTTCACTAGATGAGTGATTTATATTTACTGGTAGCATAGGGGTTACAAATTGAGCTGCGAACCTCAAGATCAGCAGTTCGAAACTACCAGCTGTTCCGCGGGAGAAAGATGAGGCTTTCTGATCCCATAAAGATTTACAGCCTTGAAAACCCTGTGCAGGGTCGCTATGAGTCGGAACCGACTCCACGGCACATAATGACCAGCAGCAGCACCCCGTATAGTATGTAATAGATAGAGTGTTGTTAGTTGCTACCCAGTTGTTGTTAGAGGCTCCAGTGCATGGCAACCAAATGTGTTAAAAAAAATAATAAACACTGCTTGCTTGGTTCTGCAGCCTCTTCATGATTGCTGACATGTTTACATTTATAGTTGCAAACACAGTGAATTTTGAGTGTCTTCCAATCTAAAGGACTCAACTTTGAGTTTATGACAAACAAAATTCTATTGTGATCCATAAGTTTGTCTTTTCAGAAGGAGCTCACAGACATTCCTGGAATGTCCTCGTCTGGATGCTCTACTGAACCCTGTCCACCATGAGTGACTTTGCTGGTATTGGTGTCAGCATCACAGCAACACACAAGCCACCACAGTATGGACAAACGGACAGAATCGACAGGATCCAGTGGTGGAATCAACAGGATAACTCCTTTTCAAAGAGAAGTGCTAGCTATAGTAAAATGGCGTTCTCTGAATAAGCAACACTGGTTTTTATGGGAGAGCACATGGAAAATTATCAAGGCAAAGATGACAGAATTCCAAGACTGAATGATGCCTTATTACCCTTGTCAGCTGAAGGACTTTGTAAGACTATGGCACTCCAAGGGTACTAAAGGCCTAAGTAAGGTTAGTAGGGTTTAGCCTGCAAGGTCAAACTAAATAACCTTGGACTTTGCTATTTTGGTGGTGGTGGTGTTGCTGGTGGTTTGCTGTGGAGTAGGTTCTGACTCATAGTGACCCTACATAGGGTGTCTGAGGCTGTAAATCTTTACAGGAGCAGAAAGTGTCATCTTTCTCCCACGGAACAGCTGGTAGTTTCGAACTGCTAACCTTGAGGACAGCAGCCTGACTCGTAACCACTACACTACCAGAGCTCCTTTGGTGGTAGAGAATAATTCAAGTTTCGTGAAAGGAAAAAATAAGAGGAAGGTGTAGCATCAGTTACTGACCCAGAATCACCCACTGTGTGTTCATCTCAGTATTAAAAAGTCAAGGTTTTTAGGTCCCTTCACTAAATGGTTTAAAATTAAGAAAGGTGTGAGACAGGGTTGTATTCATTCACCATACTTATTCAGTCTGTATCTGAGCAAATAATCCAAGAAGCGGGGTTTTATGAAGAAAAACGTGGCATCAGGATTGGAGGAAGACTCATTAACAACCTGCGATATGCAGATGATACAACCTTGCTTGCTGAAAGTGAAGAGGACTTAAAATATTTACTGATGAAGATCGAAGAGCACAGCCTTTGGTATGCATTACCAAAGGTAATGCATGGTATACATCTCAATGTAACGAAAACAAAAATCCTCACCACTGGACCAATAAACAACATTCTTATCAACGGAGAAAAGATTGAAGTTGTCAAGGACTTCATTCTTCTTGGATCAACTATCAACACTCATGGAAGCAAGAGGCACACTTTTCTTCATAGAACCCAGCTTCTTGGATTATTCACTCAGCATACAGGTTGAATAAGTATGGTGAAAGAATACAACCTTGTCACACACCTTTCTTAATTTTAAAACATACAATGTTCCCATGTTCTGTTCAAACAACTGCCTCTTGGTCCAGGTACAGATTCCTCATGAGCACAATTACGTTTTACAGGATACTCATACTTTGCAATGTTGTCCATAGCTTGTCATGATCCACACAATCAAAAGCCTTTACATAGTCAATAAAGCACAGGTAAACATCCTTCTGATATTCTCTGCTTTCAGCCAAGATCCATCGGACATCAGCAATGATATCTCTCATTCCCCGGCCTCTTCTGAATCCAGCTTGAACCTCTGGAAGTTCTCTGTCAACGTAAGATTGTAGCCTTTCTATATTACCTTTAGCAAAACTTTACTCACATGGGATATCAAAGAGACTGTCCAATGATTTCCGCATTCCGCTGGGTCACCTCTCTTTTGAATGGGCCTACCTTAATCTTTACTCCTTAGCAAATCATTTAAAAACGAGTCTAAAATAACAGGCATAGAGGCTAAGATTTACAATATATTACAAAATGGAGAAATTTGATTAGAAAGGCCATAATAATTAGCTGCCCTGCAATTGGTTTCATTCCTCTAGACAACCCAGCCAAAGACAGGCATATAAGCAAAACCAATGGCCAACATTACTCTCAGTGGAAAGAAAACTGAAAGCATTCCCCTTTTGAACGGGAACCAAATACTGATGCCTTTTATCACCACTCCTATATAATATTGTCCTAGAAGTAGTGTTGCTGTTATTAAGTGACATCAAGTTGGTTCCGACTCATAGTGACCCTGATTAGGGTTTCTAAGTAGCAGTTGGTGGGTTTGAACTTCTGGCCTTGTGGTTAGTAGTCCAAGGCTAGATGTCTTAGCATTATAAATCTAGAAAGGGATATTAAAGACATCCAAACTGGCAAAAAGTAAAGCTCAATTTTCAGGTGATATGATCCTAGACATAGAAAATACTAGGGTCTTAGCAAGAAAATACTTGGAAGATTAAGCAAAATGGCAGGGTACAAGATCAACGTACAAAAATCATTCAGATTCCTAACTAAGGAGAGCTCTGAAAAGGAAATCAGGAAAACAATACCATTGGAAATAGCCACCTGAAAGATGAAATACTTTGGAATCAATCTAACCATAGAAACAAAAGATCTTTGCAAAGGAAACTACAAAACTCTACAAGAAACCAAAAAGGACCTACATAAGTTAAAGAGAATACTATGCACATGAATAGGAAGACTTAACAATGTAAAACTGTCAATACTACACAAAGTGATCTAAAGATACAATGCAATTCCAACCCAGATTTCAATGTCATTCATTAAAGAGATGGAAAAACCAATCAATTAGATAAGAAAAGATAAGAGACCCAAGATAAGTAAAGGAGTACTAAAGAAGAAGAGCAAAGTAGTAGGCCTCTCACTTCCTAACAGCAAAACCTATTCTATAAAGGTGAGAGGTAGGGCTTAATGGCGGACCAGGGAGAAGGGCACTACAAATCTCCAATAGCAATAATATATAATACAGGACACAAAGCTTCAGGGGATGGTCCCAGAACTCTGAACTACATATAAAGGAAGATTCTTAAAGTCAACTCATCTTTGACAAAGGGCCAAAATACATTAACTTGTCTTTAGCAAAATTTCACTTGCACACAATATTAATGATATTGTCTGATGATTCCTGCATTTTGTTTGGCCACCTTTCTTTAGAAGGAGCACAAATATGGATCTCTTCCAATCAGTTGGCCCGGCAGCTGACTTCCAAATGTCACAGCATAGATGAGTGAGTGCCTTCTGTGTAGCATCAGTTTGTTGAAAGTTTTCAATTTGTGTCCCATCAATTCCGCGAGCCTTGTTCTTTGCCAATGCCTTCAGTGCACCTTCTGTCTTCAGTATCATTGGTTCTTGATCATCTGCTACCTCTTGAGATGGTTGAACATCGACGATTTCTTTTTGGTACAGTGGCTCTTTTTATTCCTTCAATCTTCTTTTGATGCTTTCTGCCTCATTAAATATTTTGCCCATAGAATCCTTCAACAGTGCAAATTGAGACTTGAATTTTTTATTCAGTTCCTTCAGCTTGAGAAATACTGAGTGTGTTCTTCCCTTTTGGTTTCCTAATTCCAGGTCATTGCACATCACATTATAATCTTTGACT
>NW_006408637.1:8181133-8192127 GCF_000296735.1 Chrysochloris asiatica
ACCCATCAATGTCAATTTTTTAAATGTAGGGCTATCTGGTTTACCCTAAACAACCTCTTGCACTTCTTTGCCATCTAAAACTAAACCCACTGCTGTCGAATTAATTCTGACTCACGGAAACCCTATAGGACAGAGTCAAGCTGTCCTGTAGGCTCACCGAGGCTATACATCTTTACAAAGGTAGACTGCCACCTCTTTGTCCTGCTGTGGAATATGAACCCTACGGAACACAGTTCTACTCGGGACACACACAGAACTGCCACGAGTCAGAATTGGTAACTGGTGATTTTCCCTCCAGGTGGAAACCCTTAGTGTCATTTCTTCAAAGGCACAGTCTCAGGTGTGCAGAGTCACCTTGAGATGACTTTGTTTCTTTAAAATGTTTTATAGTGAATTATGTGATAATTTACATGGGAGAACATTAGGTTTACATTCATCCTATCGTATATCATTTCATTACCATGGTTACAATCCCCTCTATGCATGCATCATCAACCAACCATAGGGTACACCCTGCAAGCCTGTCTCTGCGCCCCCCCGCCAGTCATCAGCAGACAGCCCCTCTCCCTCTGGGTCTAAAGTCCCCAGCTGCTCCATCTCTCCATGGAGATGACCTGTTTTAGCAGGATTCTCTTTGACTCTGTCTTTCTCTGATCTCTCTGTTTAACTTTCTGTCTAATATTGGTATCACATCCAGCTATTCTGGTCCTATGCTTCTATTCGCTGGCTGATTTCTTTATTGCACTCGATTATGTCCAGGGGTTTGAACTGCTCCACATTCTTATTTCAACTCATTTCAGGTTGAGGTAGTTTTTGAACCAATCTTTGATGGTTATTCTGATCCCTTGTTCTCCCTAGTAACCCAGCTGGCCCATGACTTAGCATATAGCACGTCATTTAAGAGGAGTTGTGGTTTTCAAAAGCGGTTTCAAGCTTCAATTCTCCACACTCTTTTTCAAATAAAATTAGTAGCCTTGTGGAGTGTTTTGGAGCCCTCTGATCTTGTGGATGCCTCTTCCTTTCTTCAGAATAGCTGAGTCAGCCTGCCACTCACTGACTCCTCTTTGAAACGTATTCACCTCTTGCCTCAGGGCACACCAGCCATTTAAATTTGTATTATTTTTCCAATGGCTTCCCAGCCTTTCTGTGTAGGCATCCCACAGTTTACCTGTTAGCTCCTCTTGGAGATCTAAGAGCAATCTCTACTTGCATATGGTCCAGAATAAATTCTTGACTTACCCTCCCCTAAATTTGCTCTTTCCTCAGTCTTCTTCTCAGTCAATACCATCAGAATGGAGATGCCACCAGAGTTTTCTAGGGCTCATCTTGAATTTGTTTGTGTCACCCATGTGGTAGCGTAGTGGTTACAAATCAGGCTGTTAACCTCAGGGTCAGCAGTTCAAAACTACCGGCTGTTCCGTGGGAGAAAGATGAGGCTTTCTGCTCCCATAAAGATTTACTGCCTCAGAAACCCTGTACAGGGTCACTACAAGTCGGAACCGACTCCATGGCACATAACCACCACCACCACCCATGTTATTGAGTTTCTCCTTGTAGAATGACTGAATGAATTATTCCAGTTTTATAGAAGATGGAACTAAACTGAGGGAAGTCCAGTAATTGATGTATTTGAATCCAGTCTGATTCCTGTCCAAGATTTTAAACCACTGAAAAAAATTGTCAAATATCAGAATTTTTAGTAAGTATGTTATTAGAACGCTTAATCCAGGGTGTTTGAAAGCAATAAGTATCAACTACTTTTGAAATGGAGTTCTGGTGTGGCACTGTGGGTTAATGCGCCAGACTGCAAAGCCGTTTGAACTACAAGGTCGGCAGTTCAAGCTCACCAGTCACTCCTCAGAAACCCTATAAAGGGTTGCTATGGGTCAAAACTGACTCAACGGCACTTAACAACAACAACAACTGTTGAAATGGTGGAGTCTTGGTGTGGCATTGACAGATAAGCACTGGACCATAAGGTCGGTTTGAACTGTAAGGTCGACGGTTCAGATCCACCGGCCGCTCCTAGGAAACCATATGCAGGGTCGCTATGGAGCTAATGAGCAACAAGAATACTGTTGAAATGGGAGTTTGGGGCACTATTGTGAAGAGCTTTTAGCATTAGTCTAAGGAGTTTGAACTGTTTTTGTATTAAAAGAAGCAAATATAAAAGCTAATTTCCCTCGCTTGTTGTTGTTGTTGTCAGGTGCCATCGAGTCGGAACCGACTATAGCGACCCCATGCACAGCAGAACGAAACAATGTCCGATCCTGGGCCAACCTCACTACCGCCGCCACACTTGACGCCATCAATGATGCCACCTGGCCGATCCATCTCATTGGGGGTCTTCCTCTTTTTCTCTGACCCTCCATCTTACCCAGCATGACATCCTTCTCCAACGACTGTTTCCTCCGGACAATATGTCCAAAGTAGGAGAGATGAAGCTTAGCCATCCTGGCCTCCAAGGAGCACTCAGGTTGCACTTCTTCCAAAACAGATCTACTGGTTCTTTTGGCAGTCCCCGGCACTTTCAGTATTCTCCTCCAACACCAAGCTGTTAAATGGCGCCCTCTTCTGGTCAATGGTAAATTTGGTGAAAGCGAAAAAATAAAAAGCCAAAAGCAATTGCTTTGCCTTTCTGCATTTCGTACTTCTTAGAGTTCTAAGAATACTGCAGAAATAAGCTCATGTGAACTCTTAGTTAAAGTAAATTGAGACTAGAAGACTCGGAGTGTCTTATCAATTTAGCAAACCATTCAAAAATATTTTTGAACAGATACTATGTTACTCACTAGTGATAAACTCCAGACATTAACAATCAGGGAACTCAAAAATCTCATAGGGGAGACATAAGCGAGAACAAAATATTGCAATACAGGCAATATGTGTGTGTGTATGTGTATATATATATATCCTGACGTGGCGCTGCGGGTTAATGCCCTGGACTGCAAGGTCGTCAGTTCAAGCTCACCATCCTTTCCTCAGAAACCCTATATAGGATCCCTATGTGTGGGCAGCAACTCGATGGCACTTAAGAACAACAGCATATATATATGAGTACGGTGGCTCTAGAGGACAAGTGCACTGAACTGTGAACCACAAGGTCAGCCTTTCCAGCCCACCAGTCACTCCACAGGAGAAAGATGAGGCTTTCTGCAACCCTCCCCTGAAAAGCATCAATTATAGGATTTGAATTTCAAGTAGTGTGTAAAATGGATTGGGGGTGGGGGGAGAAGTAGGGTCACTCAGAAGAGTGGGCTGCAATATCATTAATCCCATCACAATCCTGATCCAACGTAAGGAAGTTTCCCAGGGGTAAGGGAGAGAGATGCATAAAGACACCAGTGAGCAGAGCGCCTGGCACCGTAAGCACAGAACTGAGAGTACAGTGTGTCCTTGGACCTAGGGTCCCTGTACTGCAGACCCAGGGAAGGACTGCTATCAAGACACATTAGATCTCCGAGGAGTGCTGGGCCTATAGATACTGAAAGCACACACGAGCTTTCTCCAAAGTCAGTGCTCTGAATTGAGGCATCTAGCCCCCTAACTATGTGAAAATACATTTCTGGTTGTTAAAGTATCCATTTGTGGTACGTCTATTACAGTGTATGTGCCACTGAGTCAATTTCGACTCATAGCAATCCTGTACAGGGGTTCTGAGGAGCAGCTGGTGGGTTTGAACTGCCAACTTTGTGGTCTGCAGTCCAGTGTTGAGCCTACAGCGCCACATCAAGAGTCCATTTCTATGACAGCATCGCGAAATAACTAAGACAGCCGGAAACCCTCTACTGAAATGAACAGCTGACTTCTCATCAAAATGACATAGTCAGCACTGAAAGAAAGCTAACAAATTGAAAACCAATGGCAACCAAGAATCTTATATCCAGATAAAGAAAGGCTAAGTAAAGATATTTGAAGATTAAACAACAACAACAACAAATTAGAGAACTTATTGCTTGCCGATATATTTTACACATTTTACAATCAATACTAAAGAAAGTTATTCGGGAAGAAAGCAAGTGAGCCAAGATTATAATTCATATACACATACACACAGAGCATTGGCAAAGTTAATTGCATACTTATAAAAGACAGACTGAGTGCAAATGTCTTCTCTTAGTTGATTTAAAAAACAGCTGTGAAAATCGATGAACACAAGGAGCTCTGGTAGTACAGTGGTTACGAATAGGGCTGCAAACCTTAAGGTCAGCAGTTCAAAACTACCAGCTGTTCCGTGGGAGAAAGATGAGGCGTTCTACTCCCGTAAAGATTTACAGCCTCGGAAACCCTGTACAGGGTCGCTATGGGTCAGAACTGGCTCGACGGCACTTAACAACAACAACAACCTGGGTGGTGCAAATAGTTAAAGAATTCACTGTGAACTGAAAGATTTCTTGCAGAGGAAGAAAGTCCTGACTATCTACTTCCCAAAAAATCAGCCATCAAAACCCCTGTGGAGTACAGTACTACTGTGACATCCACGAAGTAAGTCGCCATGAATTGAACTGAATAGCAGGCAACCAGCACTGGTAAAAGGAGTGCTGGTGATGCAGTGGGTTAAGCACTGTCCTCTTAAGCTGAAAGGTCATGGATCTGAACCCACCAGTTACACCCATAACTGTTTAATGGGTAAAAGATGAGATGAGAGTGTGCTTCCACACGTTTGTTGTTGTTATTTTGTTGTTGTTATGTGCCGTGGAGTTGGTTCTGACTCATAGTGACCCTATACAGGGTCTCCCATGGAACAGCTGGTAGTTTCGAACTGCTGACTTTAAGGTTCGCAGCCCAATTTGTAACCACTACGCTACCAGAGCTCCTTAGTTCCCAGCCTTATAAATCTTATGGTACAGTTTTACTCTGTCTGTAAGAGTCAGAACTGACTCTAGAGCAATGGGTTTGGTTTTTGAATTTGGTACTGGAAACAAAACACTGTTTCTCTTTAAAGGTCTGAAAAACAAAAATGTAACTTTGATGACTAAGGTGCACTGTAGTGCTGTGGGTTAATGCGCCAGATTGGAAAGCCGTTTGAACTGCAAGGTTGGCGGTTCAAGCTCACCAGCTGCTCCTCGGAAACCCTATACAGGGTCCCTATGGGTCGGAATCGACTTGACGGCTCTTAACAACAACAGCAAGCCCAAGCCATGGTTTTTGTTGCTTCATATACATGCAAATGCTGGACAATGAAAAAGGAAGACAGAAGATGAACTGACACATTCAAATTGTGGTTGTGATCCCATAGGCTTGCTTAATGTTTTGAAAATTCCATTACTTGCTTAATAGACCCTACACCCTTTCTTTGACAATTGTGGCAACAGGAAGTTAAAACAATATGCTTAATTTGTAGTTTATAACTAACTCATTTTTCTGCTACTGACTTCCTCTTACCCTGTTTTACTCAGAAAGTACCCAATTGAAATGGGTTCTGGTGAAGAGAAAGAGAAGTACTAGTTTTAACCAGATCTAACCAGATCTGACATGCATAACAAAGTCCATTGCAGTCCATAATTGACCCCAGAATGAAGAAACTTTGTTGAAGGAACAAACATTTCCCGGAAAGACGTCACCTGATCAACTCAGACCACAGTTAAAAACAAGAAGCCTAATGGCTGTTTCTGTGCAATAATGCAAGAGTCTACCGCAAGGCATATCCATGACCATTTCTCAACTATCTATTACACATTCATACTTTCCATTATTTACTTCCACCTATATATACAAATAAGCTACCCACCCTGTAATTGGATAGTTTGTCTTGGCGGCTGAGTCCTGACTTGCTCCCTGTTTGGCCAATTGAAGTAAAGCGCTTCCTCTTTCTACCTTTATCCAATCTCTGTGTTTGCTTTCAGCAACACCAAGCAAGACCTGTGTTGGTAACATGGTGTTGGCTAAGAATATTGAATACACAGCTGACTGCCAGAAGAATAAACAAACCAATCTTAGAATATAACCAGGATGTTCATTAGAAGCAAAGATAGTGAGATTGTAGCTTACTTTGTACACATCATCATTTAATAAGGATAACTAGAAACGGACATTATATTAGCTAAAGGTCATCATGGGCCGTGGTACTCAGTGGTTCGGCTTCAGTGCAATGATACCCTTTGATGTGATCTTTTATGATGTCAAAGGATTAAAGGTGGGTGCAACATCCTTAATCCCATCATAGCCCATATCTGACGTAAGGGGGTGTTCCCTGGAGTGTGGCCTGTAAATTAAAACAGCTTTAGACTTTCAGGAGGTAACAGGACAAACAAGCAAAGAGAGCGAGGCCACTATCACCAAAAAGAGTCAGGAGCAGAGGACACCCTTTGAACCTGGAGTGTCTGCACTGAGACGCTCCGAGACCCAGGGGAAAGACATGCAGAGATCTCCAAGGAATACACGGACCACAGATACTGAAAGGTGCCAAGAACCTTTGCCCAGAGTCAGTAGAGAGCAAAAGCCTTCCCTTCGAGCTGGCATCCTGATTTTAGACTTCTAGCCTCCTAAACGGTGAGGAACTACATTTCTGTTCTATAAAGCCAATAACTAGTGGTTTTTCTGTTACAGCAGCTAAAGCAGAGAGTCAGTAAAAACAAGGAAACCCCTCAGTGAGATGAACGGACACAACAGTAGCTACAACGGATCTAAGACACAAAAGACACGAAGATGGTGCAGAACTAGGCAAAATTTCATTCTGGTTTTACAAAGTGCTGCCAGGAGTTGGAACAGACTTGACAGTAACTAACAACAACAAATATGAATGCATTGTTGGACTAATATTGGCCAGTTTGAATCTGACAACCACATGATTTACTGTGCTGCAAATGACAAACTGAAGAGGAATGGTGTTGCATTCATTGTCAAACAGAACATATCCAGATCAGTCATGAGGTACAATGCTGTCTATGATAGGATAATATCCATGCACCTACAGGGAAGCCCAGTTAATACCACTATTATTCAAATTTATGCACCAACCACTAAAGCCAGTGAGGAAGAAACAGAAGAATTCTACCAACTTCTTCAATCTGAAATTGATCAAACATGCAATCAAGATGTATTGATCATTACAGGTGATTGGAATGCAAAGGTTGGAAAGAAAGAAGAAGGATCAGTAGTTGGAAAATATGGCCTTGGAGATACAAATGATGCTAGAGATCGCATGATAGAATTCTGCAACATCAATGATTTGTTCATTTCAAATACCTTCTTTAGACAGAATAAGAGATGACTATGCACATGGACCTCACCAGATGGAATACACAGAATCAAATTGGCTACATCTGCAGAAAGTGATGGTGGAAAAGCTCCATATCATCAGTCAAAATAAGGCCAGGGACAGATTGTGGAAATTTAGACTGAAGCTGAAGAATATGAAAACAAGTCCATGAGAGCCAAAATATGACCTTGAATACATCCCACCTGAATTTAGAGATCATCTGAAAAACAGATTTGATACATTAAACACTAAAGACTGAAGACCAGAAGAGTTGTGGGATGACATCAAGAACATCATACATGAACAAAGCAAAAAGTCATTAAGAAGACAAGAAAGAAGGAAAAAGTCAAAATGGATGTCAGAAGAGACACTGAAACTTGCTCTCCAGCGTAGAGAAGCTAAAGCAAATGGAAGAAATGAGGAGGTACAAGAGCTGAACAGAAAATTTCAAAGATCAGCTTGAGAAGACAAAGTCAAATATTACAACGAAATGTGCAAAGATCTGGAGTCAGAAAAAGATCTCAGAATTTCTCAAGCTGGGGGAACTGATGAAAAAATTCAAGCTTCAGCTTTCATTATTGAAGGATTCTCTGGAAAATTATTGATTGATGCAGAAGGCATCGAAGATACAAAGAGGCAGGGCTTGATGGCGGATAGGGTAGGGGTGCAGTGAAGTTAGCCTTCAGCAACACCACAGAATACCAGGTGAAGAGGGTTCAGGGCAGAGCTCCAAAACTCTGAGCCACATATCTAGGAATATTTAAAAAGTCTGAAGGCTTATAACTAGTGCAACTTGTAGTGGGAGTAAGAAATCACGTATTTTTTAATCTGATGGCCTCAGCGGCCTGGAGCCAACAACTTGGGCAAGACCAAATGGCAACACCAAGTGATGGAACAAATCCGCCTTGGAATAATGCCTTGGGACCCTCAGAGCAAAGGTAGACAATATACTTAGTCAGTTTTGCTTTGTTCTGACTTTTTTTCTTTTTGGTATGTGTTAATTGCTTCCACACACACACACACACTGTTTGTGCACATCCATTCTGGTGACTAGAGGGGGTGCCTGAGCAAGTGGACACCCCCACCACTAGTGGGCTCTTCTGCCACACATGCGCAAAGATACTCTCAGCCCAAGAGCCAGCCCTGAAGTGTTTTTTAATAGCGAGAAGGCTAGAACAAAGGATTTGGAGAGGGAAAGAGAGTTTAAAAACAAAACAGGCCAAAAATTAAATTAAATCCTGAGGTACACCATAACAACCAACAGTGACATCGTGAAATTTATCAGATGGCCCTGAAGGCAAGAAGCTGAAAGAGGACATTAAATTAGCCTACAGATTTTTTTTTTCCTTCTCTCCCCCTTTCTCCTTTTTCTGCAATTATAGACTACAGTATCCAATCTAGTTTTTTGTCATTGTTGTTTGTTGTGAATTTTGGTGTGGGTTTTTTTTTTTTTCTTTCTTGGTTTTTTTTTTGTTGTTGTTGTTGTTGCTGTTGCGGTTTTATGCTCCCCTTTTTACCTTTGGGGGACTCATTATCTCCCTATATTACCCAAGAAGAGACAGCAACTGCTGCCATATAGTCAAGCTACAATCACACTCTACAAAACACCAAATTCCAGGCAAGAACCAATACCAACTGCCAAATACCAGGGAGGCAGACAACACCTGTGACAGTTACTCTGAGTCAAGCAATAAGAAGAGTGAAAAGGGAAGGCCACATCCTGAGCACATCTACCTGGAGGCAATCAGAAGGCATAAAAAATACCAAAACACATACTCAATTAAGTATTAAGGCCACAGATAAACACTAAACGTGTCCAAGAAGCAAAAGCAGATGACTATCTCTCGGCCTTAGCGCCATCTTGTTAGAAGCCTCCGAGCCATGAGAGCCAAGTGGAGGAAGAAGCGAATGTACAGGTTGAAGCGCAAAAGAAGAAAGATGAGTCAGAGGTCCAAGTAAAGGCTAGCGTGTGCACCCACAGAAGCCACAGCAGCAGGAATGTAGAAAGCTGGAGGCCACGAGACTGGTACAAATTGACTACACGCTACTATCTAGAACTTAGGGCTCAGTGGATCTAGAACTTCCATTACCATTCAACGAAAGCTATGAATAGCTGAGACCCACCTTGCTGTACCAAGTCAGTTCATTTTGACCCTTTGTCCTGGACCTATGACATTCTGGACTAGTTCTGTTCTGTTGTGGCTGAACGTAACGTGTGCAAGAAATCATCTCTTCTGTCTTAGCTGAAGAAAAAAAGCAGATGACTATATCAGCGCATGTCCAGAAACAAGATAAAATGTCTGAGACAAATGACCTAGAGGTAGACCTGGACTCCATTCTGGAAAGAGGACAGGCCTTGGAAATGCCAGAGAAGGAATTCAGAAAAATGATTATAAAATGTATCAAAACACTATACAATGGAGTTGAGAAAAATAAGGAAGAAGTCAGGAAAGTGCTACAGGAACAATCAAAAGAAGATGCAAGGATTACCCAGAGTCACTGTACCAAAGGAAATGGTTGATGTTCAGCCATTTCAAGAGACAATGATCCTGAAGGAAGATGTCCAAGGTGCACTGAAGGAATTGTCCAAGAACAAGGCACCAGGAATTGATGGAATAAAAATTGACATCTTTCAAGAAAGTGAGGCAGCACAGGAGGCACACACTCATCTATGCCAAGAAATTTGGAAGGCAACTGGATTGGAAGAGATCCGTATTTGTGCCCATTCCAAACAGAGGTGACCCAACAGAATGTGGAAATCATCATGTGAGTAAAGTTTTACTAAAGGTCGTAGAGAAACAGCTGCAAGCATACACTGACAGAACTTCCAGAGGTTCAAGCCAGATTCAGAAGAGGCCGTGGAATGAGGGATATCATTGCTGATGTCCGATGGATCTTAGCAGAAAGCAGAGAATATCCGAAAGAGAATGCCTGTGCTTTACTGACTATGCAAAGGCTTTCGATTGTGTGGATCATGACAAGGTATGGACAACATCGCAAAGTATGAGTATTCTGGAACACTTAATTGTGATCATGAGGAATCTATACCTGGACCAAGAGGCAGTTGTTTGAACAGAACACGGAAACACTAAATGGTTTAAAATTTTAAAAGGTGTGCGACAAGGTTGTATTCTTTCACCATACTTATTCAATCTCTATACTGAGCAAATAATCTGAGAAGCTGGGTTCTATGAAGAAAAACATGGCATTAGGATTGGAGGAAGACTCATTAACCACCTGCTATAATCAGATGATATAACCCTGCTTACAGAAAGTGAAGAAGATTTAAAATATTTACTGATGAAGATCAAAGAGCACAGCCTTTGGTATGGATTATATCTCATTGTCAAGAAAACAAAAAATCCTCACCACTGGACCAATAAACAACATTCTTATCAACAGAGAAAAGACTGAAGTTGTCAAAGACTTTATTTTTCTTGGATTAACCATCAACACTCATGGAAGCAGTAGTCAAGAAATCAAATGACGTGTTGCATTAGGCAAATCTGCTGCACAAGACCTTTTTAAAGTATTGAAGAGCAAAGATGTCAGCTTGAGGACTAAGGTGCACTTGACCCAAGCTATGGTATTTTCAATAATCTCGTATGCATGCGAAAGTTGGACAGTGAATAAGGAAGACCATAGAAGAATTGATGCTTTTAAGTTATGGTGTTGGAGGAGAATATTGAAAGTGCCACGGGCTGCCAAAAGAACCAACAGATCTGTGTTGGAAGAAGTGCAGCCAGAGTGCTCCTTGGAGGCCAAGATGGCCAAACTTCATCTATCATACTTT
>NW_006408637.1:8192872-8196773 GCF_000296735.1 Chrysochloris asiatica
GGGAGTAGAAAGCCTCATCTTTCTCCCGTGGAGTGGCTGGTAGTTTCGAACCGCTGACCTTAAGGTTCGCAGCCCGATTCGTAACCACCACTTTTCCAGGTAAGGATCAGATACTCCGTTTATGCACTTCCTTCTTATTATTGTTTTCAGCTTTTTATTGTGAATTGAGTGAAGGTTTACAGAGCAGATCATCAGTTTGACATTCAATAAACCATACACTTTGCTTCACTACATGGTAGCAATCCCCTCCCAGCACCAACAGTTAACAGCATTTATCTGCATTAATTCCTCCCTATGTCTCCCACCACCCCATCTTTCCTCTGCCAACCTCCCTCTGGTTGTATGTTGCCTGCCCCGTCACCCATGTCAACGCGTGTCTACCATTTAATACGTGTATAATTTCCTCCTCCCTCCAAAACCATCATAGAGCGTTTCTTTTATCAAGAAGCAACACCCCCGCCCCTCTTTTTTTTCTCTCGATGAACAAACAAAAACAAAAACCATGCAGGGATATATAAGCATTTAAACAACCAAAGAGCACATTCTCCATGCCAGTCTCCTGGCTGCCAGCACACAGCAGAAGCTATTAATCTTAACGGGAGCAGAGAGCCTCATCTTTCTCCTGTGGATTCGAACTACTGACCTTACAGTTAGCACCCAGGCCGTAAAAGTGCACAGTATCCTCCAAATACTTTCGCAGCATTTCTTGCAGTAAAATATGAGAAGTAACTAATTTTTTGAAAAACAAAGGTAGTGAGGAGGTTTTGCCGACACCAGAAATGGATTGTTACTCATGCATGACCAAATTATAGATTATGGCTAAACAAACGATAAGAATGTTTCAAAAAAGGAATTGCAAGAATGTTCCTTGAAAACTGTGCACTTTCTTGCTCTGAAACTCTGTGACAGAAAATAACATGAAAAGATTACTTGTGACTTGTATGATCCCCAGCACTCCTTTATAAAAATTCCTCTCTCCTTTTGGATTTTGGAACACTTGGTATTTTACCAAGTGTGATTCTAGCTTCCCTGTTGCAAACCCAACAACAGAGACCCAGAAGGAGACATCGGGGAGTCCATTCCCTCACTTAAGCGCAAGTCTCCTCACTATGTGGATGAATTGGTTTTACATTGTACCAGCAGGTAGGAACTTGCATTCTGTTAACAGTAGGTTGGAAGTAAAAGGTTAGAAAGAGATAACATGTAAACAGCATCCAAAAGAAAGCTGCAGTGGCTTGTACTGATATTAAACAAGACATATGTGAAGAGAAAACATTGTTCCTAGAGATAAACCAAAACCACACCGCAGCCTTCGAGCACATTCCAACTCACAGTGACCCTACTGAACAGTACTGCCCCCACAGGTTTTCCAAGGTGCTAAGGAGCTCTGGTAGTGTAGTGGTTACGAATAGGGCTGCGAACCTCAGGGACAGCAGTTCGAAACTACCAGCTGTTCCCCAGAAGAAAGAGGAGGCTTTCTGCTCCTGTAAAGATTTACAGCCTCAGAAATCCTATACAGGGTCGCTATGGGTCAGAACCAATTCCATGGCACATAACCACCACCAACCTTTATGTGGAGTCCTGGTGTGGCACTGTGGGTCCATGACCTGGACTACAAAGCCAGAATGAACTAGAAGTTGGCGATTCCAGCTGCTCCTCGGAAACCCTACACAGGGCCACTATGGGTCGGAACCTACTCGACAGCACTTAACGAGACAGCAACAACCTTTACGTAGGAGTCCTGGACCACAAGGTCTGTTTGAACTGCAAGGTCAACAGTTCCAACTCACCAGCCACTCCTCGATAACACTATCCAGGGTCGCTATGAGTCAGAAGCGCCTGGACAGTACTTATCAACAACAATAACAAGCTTTAGGTATGCAGACTGCCACATCTTATTCCCTCAGGAGATTCAGGGGTACAATCAGCACTCCACATCTAACAAAAGAGCCCAACATACATCAGTGAAAACTAACAAAAACGCAGTGTGAAATAGATGATTTGCTTTCAATATATCTTACTTACAATAAATCACATCCAGTGAGAGTCTGCATTCCTTGACCGGGAGCTAGGTGAAGAAGGTGTCCTGCTGTCCTGCCGGGTTTTTTTTTGGTACACCTGCCTGGCAGCCTGCAGGCTCACTAGCATCTCCCATGCAACAACAGGAAGCTCATGCCGTGGGCCTGGTGGCAGAGGCTGCTGGTCCAGGAAGGTCCTTGACTGTGAAGTCACAACGCATGCCTCATTTCTACGTCTGTGGCAATCTTGAAGAGAGAATGAAAAGGAAGAGCAGGCCATTGATAAGAAGGCTACAACCAAGGAGGGATTTCAGAGCGAGTGGACTAACCCAGCTCCTGAATTTCCTGCTAGTTACCCAAGGTCCCAGAGTCCTGGTGTGGCGCTGTGGGTTAATACACCAGACTGCAAAGTCATTTGAACTACAAGGTCAACAGTTCAAGCTCACCAGCTGCTCCTCAGAAACCCTATACAAGGTCGCTATGGGTCAGAATCAACTTGATGGCACTTAACAACAACAACCAACCCAAGGTCCCAGACTAGTCTGAAGGGATGTAGATACCCTCTAAGCTCCTTAGACAGTTTCCTACTGAAGATGAGTGTTCAGCCTGCAATTGAATAAATGGTCTGTATCCACCACTGTTCAGGACACTGAATGGGCGAGCCAACCACTGAGTGATCTTTAACTACTGTTCTACTAATTTTTAAACAGAAGATGGATATGAAGCTGATAAACACACACACATCTGTTTCTTTTTTTAAAAAGTGAATTACTGATTCATGTTATAACATGATTAAACTTTGAAAATACTGTTACGTGAAAGAACCCAGGCCCAAAAGGGCAAATGTTGTATGATTCCATTTATATTAAACACCTCAAAGAGAATATAAGTATAAATTAAATGCCTAGAACATAAAGCCCATTTACATTAAATGCCTCGAATCCATAAAGACAGAAGGTAGATTGATGGTGTTTTAGGACTGGGAGACTATAGGAGGAAATGGTGGATGCAGGGCTTTTGGGGTGGTCATCGTGGTGATGATGATGAAAATGTTCTAAAATTGATTATGATGATGATTGTACGAGTCTTTGAATATACTTGAAACCATCTCAGTGTCCACTTTAAGTTGGTGATTTCTATGTGATATGAATTATATCTCAATAAAGCCGTTGTAAAAATATAATACATTGAGGAAGATAAACAGAGGTCAAAGAAGGTAAGAACAGACAGATGATTACTGAGTTTGGCCACATGGTGGGGGGCAGTCACTGGTGACCCCGGGTAATTCAACTCAGGACAGTGGTGGAAAAAAGCCCAAATGGATTGGTTTCAAAAGTCAATGTGTGGAGAGTTCAAGATTACAAACCTTTCCATCAAAACCATAGTTATGGTTCCGGAAAAAGATGGCAGATCGGGTGGAACTGTAGTGCCGAGCTCTGCCGAGAGCAACACAGAATACCCAACCAAGAAGGCTCAGGGGATGGTCCCAGATATCTGAACCACATATAAAGGAATATTTAGAAGGCTGGAAGACTTACAGCTGGGGAGTTTGTGGCAGAAGCAAGAAATCACTTGCTTCCTGGTTCGGGACACTCAGCTGCTCTAGGAGCCGCCATCTTATGTGGGGCCAAGCGGGGAAAGGATCAGAGCAGCCACGGACGCCTGACAGAGCCAAAGAGATAGAGGTGTGGACATTCTTTTTTTTTCCGGTATCTTTTCGTTGGTTCCTTGCTGTGTGCGTACCTCCATTCTGGTGACTATAGGGGTGCCTGAGCTGGCGGATACTCCAGCCCCACCCTCGGAGGGTTCTACTACGCATGTGCATAGATCTCCTCGAAATTTAAAGAGACAGTACCCACTTAAAATCAAGAGGCCGACAGATA
>NW_006408637.1:8211297-8231197 GCF_000296735.1 Chrysochloris asiatica
TGAAAAGGACATCAGGAAAATAATACCATTTATAGTAGCCACCCAAAGGATGAAATATCTAGGAATAAATGTAACCAGAGAAACAGAGGACTTATACAAAGAAAACTACAAAACACTACTACAAGAAACCAAAAGAGACTTACAAAAATGGAAGAATGTATCACACTCCTGGAGAGGACAACTTAACATTGTGAAAATGTCAATACTGCCCAAAGCAATTTACCCATATGATGCAATCCCAATCCAGATTCCAACAACATTCTTCAAAGAGATGGAAAAAACAATTACAAACTTTATATGGAAAGGAAAGAGACTGCTTAAGAAGAAGAATAAGGTTGGAGGCCTCTCACTCCCTGACTTCAAAATTTACTACACGGCTACAGTGCCCAGTGAAGGAGGCGTCCTGCGGAGCCTCTGCATTACATAAGAGTATAGGTGGAAGCCTGAATCACATCCACATCTTCAGAGATGGGAAATTTCCACATGAAAGGATGAGCAGAGCAGCCTGAAGTGGCTAGAAGAACAGAAGATATTTCTTGAAAGAAAGACCTACAGGAAAAATACAAAACAACATAGGCAGACTGACTGTTACTACAAAATCAAGTAAGTTGCTTGCCCAGGAGACATCATGGGAAGTGGTCGGGTTCCCTCAGTGTAAACCCCCTTCCAAGACTAAGACTCAATGGGAATACACATTCTGATTGGTGATCACGCTCGACACCAATAAGGGGAAGTGAGGGAAAAACAGCAGTGAAGCTGCAAGCTATGCCCTACAATGTTCAATAGATCCTGTGAACCCAGGTGGAGACCTGGTTGGCTAGCAGTGTGGCAAGACCTGGGACTCTTGGGCCCAGAGTCAGTGACACAGTCACAGAGGACTAGAGTGGAGAGTGAAGCGTCCAGCTGATAAGAAGAGAGGGCATAGGCACAAGAACACCCACACTTGCAGATAATACCCACTTATCCTGGCTTCAATGACTGGATGATCAGAGCTCAACCAGAAGAAGAAAGAAGAGGGAAAAAAAAAGGGTAATCTGATACAATTTGATGAACTTGACCTATACTTAGGATGCAGTAGCTCAAAAGAGGGAACAAATCCTTACAGCTAGAATCATTCCCACTCCCTCCATACACAGAGTAGACAGGGATGGGCAACTTGGACATTGGCTACCCAAAATGGGTGGGCTACAAAGGAAAGAAGTGACTGGCTTACAAGCTTTCAAAAGGGAACCTATATCCAGAGGGCATGGAGGAAGGTAGAATCTCCACTGAGTAGTATCCAATCTGTCTAGGCAGGGCTGATGAAATGAAATACGGATAGGTCTCTTGTGATACAATAGTGAATAATTGTTATCAGGACTGATTGTGAGGGTTGTAGCAAAGAGGGGCGTGGTTAACTTTTCAACCTAGGAGTGGAGGTCCCTAGGACCATCAAGGGAGAAGAGCAGTGAGCAGGACCCTACTCAGAGAAGCAGTGACACCTGAGATGGTGACGTAGGAAGATGGAGCGGCTGGGGACTTTAGACAAAAAGAGGGAGAGGGGCTGTGTGCTGACGAGGGGAGGGGGCGGGGCGGGCAGGCTTGTAGGGTATATTCTGTGGTTGGCTGATGATGCATGGAGGGAACTATAACCATGGCAATGGAACAATATACAATAGAATGAATGTAAAACTAATGTTCTCCCATGTAAACTATCAATCACATAATTCACAATAAAACATTTGAAAGAAAACTATAGTTTTGGGCTACAGAAGAGGAATACAGAGTTAAGGAAGATGTTTAAAGTTAGGAGATGAAACACATACAAAAGAGGCAATCGTAGAGGGTTGTTGTGAATTAAATGAGATCTTTAAAAACTGTTTTGCATACTAGTTCTTATTGTTAAGTGCCACTGAGTTGGTCCCAACTCACAGCGACACTACCTAAAGTTTCCGAGGAGCAGCTGGTAGGTTTGAACAGCCAACTGCGTGGTTGGCAGTCCAGTGCTTGGCCTACAGCACCACACTAGGGCTCCACCGGGCCCTTAGTGAGTCACAAAGACTATAGTAGTTGTAATTTCTGTTGTCCTTGGGGTAAACACCTTTGGTGTCCTCAGGAAATTTTGAGTGCCTGAATGAATAGGAGTTGAGGAAGACATATTGTTTGGGTTCAGTGAGTTTATGGCAAATTGGGGGAAGGCATTTAAGGAATCTCCTCCCCCAGTGTCTGAGAAAGCATCGTCAAAGAAAGATATTATAAATGGAAGAGCAAATTTTTAACAATTAAAAAAGAATGAAGCCTTTCAGAAGAACCGACGAGATGGCGGAAGTGGAGCAAAAGAAAAAACGGACCTTCCGCAAGTTCACCTACCGTGGTGTGGGCCTCGACCAGCGGCTGGACATGTCCTATGAGCAGCTGATGCAGTTGTAAAGTGCGCGGCAACGGCGGCGGCTGAACCGCGACCTGCGCCGGAAGCAGCTCTAGCTACTGAAGGGGCTTCCAAAGGCCAAGAAGGAGGCACCGCCCATGGAGAAGCCTGAGGTGGTGAAGACGCATGTGCGGAACATGATCGGCAGCATGGTGGGCATGTCCAATGGCAAGACCTTCAACCCGGTGGAGATCCAGCCTGAGATGATTGGTCACTACCTGGGCGAGTTCTTAATCACCTACAAGCCTGTTAAGCACGGGCGGCCAGGCATTGGAGCCACCCACTCCTCCCGCTTCATCCCGCTCAAGTAGACCCTTAAAAAAATAAAAATAAAAATGAAGCAGATTATGCCCACTAATCATTACACTGAACTGAGAAAACAGCAAACCGGAGAAAGAGAATAGTAGAAATTATATTGTGTCTTACCTTGCCTTGCAGAACATACATTGTAAGAGAGATTAGAACTGTTATGAAAAGTTCCCTAGGGACTTTTCAACTTTCACCTTCTCCTATCAAATGAAAGAATCTATCACTCATATGGTTGCAAGTCAATTTGAGGCCAACCTATCTGGATGTTAGAGTCGTGGTGTGGCACTGGACTCCAAGGATGATTTGAACCTCAAGGTTGGCAGTTCAAACCCACGAGCTGCTCCTTGGAAGTCCTTACAGGGTCACTATGAGTTGGAACCAACTTGATGCCACTTAGCAACAACAACCCAAAAGGAAATAACAGGTTCAACATTTCTTAAGCTTCAAAGAATTGAAGAAAAATTCAAACCTCAGATTGCAATATTGAAGGGTTCGGTGGGCAAGCAGGAGGTATCTAAAGATGGAAGAACTGGTCAATGTTCAACTGTTTCAAGAAGTTCTAGTGTGGTGCTGAAGGATAAAAGCAGCACAAGATCAGCAGTTCAAACTCACCAGCTGCTCCTAGTAAACCCTACACAGAGTCACTGTTAGTCGGAACCAACTCGATTACACTTAGCAACAACAATAACCACTTCATGAGGTAATGTATGATCAAGAACCCATGTTACTAAAGAAAAAATTCCATGCTGCACTGAAGGCATTCTTGAAATACCCATGGAAACGGGAAAAACAAACTGATTCAGCACTGGAGGCGCTCTCTCATCTTTGTCAAGAAATTTGGAAGACCTGACCAATCAATTGGAAGAGATCCATATTTGTATCTGTTCCAAAGAGAGGTGATCCAATGGAATGTGGAAATCATCAAACAATATCATTAATATCACATGTAAGTAAAATTTTGCTGAAGATAATTTTAAAATGTTGCAACAGGACATAGATAAGGAACTGCCTGAAATTCAAACCAGATTCAGAAAAGGAGATGGAATGAGGGATATCATTGCTGATGTCAGATGGATCTTGGCTGGAAACAGAGTACATCAGAGAGATGTTTACTTGTGTTTTATTGACTATGCAAAGGCATTTGACTGTGTTGATCAGACCAAGATATGAATAACATTGATGTTACTTCAGAGCACTTAATTGTGCTCATGAAGAACTTGTACATAGACCAAGAGGCAGTCATTAGAATAGAACATGAGGATACTGAATGTTTCAAAATCAGGAAAGATGTGTGTCTTTCACCACACTTATTCAACCTGTATGCTGAGCAAATGCTCCGAGAAGCTGGCTTATATGGAGAACATGGTATCAGGATTGGCAGAAGACTCATTAACAACTGTGATATGCAGATGACAACCCTGATTGCTGGAAGAGGACTTAAAGTACTTATGATGAAGATCAAAGACCATAGTCTTTAGTGTGGATTGCACCTCAATATAAAGAAAGAACAGGAAAATCATCACAACTGGGATGAATAAACAACACCATGATAAACAGAGAAAAGATTAAGGTTGTCAAAGACTTAGTTTAGCTTGGCTCCACAATCAATGCTTATGGAAGCAACACTCCAGACATCAATGGACATATTGTATTGGGCAAATTTACTGCAAAATGCCTCTTGAAAATGTTAAAGAGCAAAGGTACCACAAAGGACTTAAGATGTACACACTCAAACCTGTTACTTTTAATTGACTCATATACATGGGCAGTCAATAAGGAAGCCTGTAGAAGGATCGATGCATTTGAATTATGGTGTTGGAGAACACTGAGAGTACCATGGAGCCAGAAAAACAAAGAGGCCTTGGAACTATAGCCAGAATGCTCCTGAGAAGCTAGGATGGTGACATTCTGTGTCATGTATTTTGGACATGTTATCAGGAGGTACCAGAGTGAAGGGTCAGCGAGTAAGACTCCCAACAACATAGACTGGCACAATGGCAACAGCTATGGCTTCAAACATAATTGTGAAGATAGTGCAACACCAGGCAGATTTCAGTCTGTTGTGTGTCGGGTCATTGTGAGTCAGAACTGACTGGACAGCACCTAACAATAACAACAAAATAGGATTACAATAGGTTCTACCATGTGGATTGTGGTTACTTGACCTATAGAACATGTCTATGAAAAAATTACCAAACTCATATGCTTCATAGCTAATGAAATCGGGGTACTATTACTTAACTTAAACTTCTTATTAAAAAGAGTTACACTAAGTGTGTCATATAGGTGTTAATAATGTCTCATGAACCACATTTCTGCAGGAGACAAAGTGTGCTGTCTGAAAGGCTGAAGTTGCAAAGCTCATAATCAAATTTGACTTGTCATTGCATATTGTACAAAAGAATTAAAAATATTTCTGCAGCACAGTGAACTAACTCGTCTGTCTCTTCTGGCCATCATCTTTGCAACTCCCACCAAATAAGAGTTTTCTGATAGGTCTGGGCAAGAGAAGGTGAGGGAAGATGCTGATGGAGTACATGGTCCATTTGTTCTAACAGGGTTCATTGAGAAAATCTGGAATGTTAGTGGGGGTATAAAATGAGTCATCTCAGAAGCAGAAGGGGATCTTATAACCCTCAAAGAAGAGCCAGCAATGGAACACATCATTTGACACAGATCCCTGTGCATTGAATCTCTTCAACCCAGAGAACTATGACAAAGGAGGACTGACAGAGAAACAGCATCATATTCAAGAGCCAGAGCACGTGACCGAAAACGGTGCTCCCCAGCCCAGAAGCAAGTCAAGCTGAGTGACTTTGGGCAGGAAACTTCCTTGCAGAGTGAGGCGCCTCTAGCCATTTTAATGGGGGTGGTAGGTTTCTGGCCCAAGGAGCTACATTCAAGTGCTTCCAGGCTGACGCTGATGGCAGAGTGGTGGCGGAGTGGTGTGCCTTATGGGCATTGCTCAGCAGTCCTAAAAGAGCATTGAACACTGTTTCTGGGCATATCTGAGGAGAGGCTGTCTGACTGGGTGGACAATGTCCTGAACTGTAACCTGTTAAGCTTCCCTAATAAACCCCACACTATGAATATGGCCGTTGAGTTGTGCGTGGGCAAAGCGATGACTGACTGAATCCAGCTGAGCTTGGCAGGAGATGAAAATGATGGTTGGTGTAATTTTTTTTTTTAATTTCATGGTACCTTCTTCAAGTATCTAATCTCATTACTCATGTAGTGATCTTCAGTTTAAGGAATTTAGCAGGCTCCTATCTGACTTATTAAGCACTGAAAATGTACTTTAGAAACATAATTTCCTGATTCAATACTAAATAAAGAATTGAGAACTATAGCCACAATGATCAGGAGTAGATCAAAATACTGAGCAAATTGACTATAAAAAAGTTTATTAAAAAAAATAAACAACAAATGTAAACGTCTTTCTCAGTCATAGACTTTGTAATACAGTGTGTCAGGACCTTAAAGCTCTGCTGAAGGAGAACCTTAATTGTTGACATAATTAGTGCATCTCTCAGGGAGCTGGTAAGTCTCTGTGGAAACAAATAGCCAGATTCTGCCAAGTACACTAGTACACAAAGAAAATCGCAAATGTACCATCGATCTCAGCAAAAGTATGAGCTGCAGTCCATATATTTCAATTATACTTTAAGTCTATTCTCATTTAAAAATTCATCTGTATGTAGAGTTGATGAAAATAACGCTAGCAGGGATCAGGAAGGAGCAAACACACTGGGACCCACATTACACAGATACACATGCACACACATGCAGTTGTTTTGGCTGAAGCAAAACTGAAGATATATAGTTTCTAAACTTTTTCTCCCATATATTTATTACTACCGCATTGTTGTTGTTAAGTGCCATGGAGTTGGTTCCGACCCATGGCGACCCTGTATAGGGTTTCCATGTGTATTTTCTGGAAGTGACATGCCCTAAATGATTGAATATGAAGTTGTTATTGTTGTTAAGTGTTGTCGAGGCAATTCCAACTCATAGCAAACCTGTACAGGGTATCCGAGGATTGGGTGGCGAGTTTGAACCACTGATGTTGAAATTCAAACCGACGTTCCGGTCCAGTGCTTATCCTACAGCGCTACACCAGGCAGCCAACCATAATCTCAACTGTGATAATAATTTGAGGAAACTAAATTTCAGCTCCATAATTTAAAAGCCACCTAAAATGATGCAACAAAATAGAATGGACAATGATATAAGAAAGCTGAATAAAATAAGTCCCTGTAATTTTGTTGCAAGAAGCTGAAACATAAGATTGTTTTTCTTAGGGCAATATACTTCCACCCGCTGCTTACCATCTGGTGAGACATACCTACGAGGTGACAAAGACAGTCTAAAATGGTCAAACAATTTTCCTATCGGTGGAGATATTTTAAATTTTATTTTAAATTGCTGAAATTTAAAGCTATCCAGCAAATCTTATAACAGTGTAAATTTTTTTCATTATATGGAAAGTTTAAATACTCATTGTCAGTGAAATACTGATTTCCTAGTGAAAGAAGGGAAACACAATAGATTCGACAACAGAAACAAGGAAAACTTTAAACCACTGAATAGCCAGGATATAGATTAGTAACTCAATAGTTTACTTGGATCATGCATAGGGTTTCCAATGCGGCAAACCATTATAGGAGCGGGAAGCCTCATGTATCTCCCGCAGAGGGGTTGGCAGATCCGAACTGCTGACCTTAGGGTAAGCAGTCCAGCTCTTAACTTATTTTCATTACATGGAAAAAATTAAATATTTATTGTCATTTAGATACACATATTCTAGTGAAAGAAGGGAAAAAACAGACTTGACAAAAGAAATCAAAGAAAAAAATTAAAACTACTAAATAATCAGGGTGTAGCTAATAATTCAGTAGTTTACTTGTATCATATATGTATGATTTATAAAAATGATTTATGAATAATTTGAAATCATTTAAAATCCTGGTCTGTAATTCAAGGATAAATTTTATAAACCATTTTTTTTTAATGTATAATCTACTTGTCATTTCATATTAGCTTATGTCAACAGGAGTCTAACATAGCCACAGTTAAGCAAATGTGAAATAGTTACAAAGTAGTTCAATTCTAACAGTACTGTTTCTTGACTTGGCAGTGTTTCTAGCTGTACTTGAGGTTATTAAGACAATTACGCATTTTCGCAGAGACAATAGTAAACGGCATGAATGTTTACATGGTATCTGTGAACAGAGATTAAGAACATGTATAACGTAACATTTCAAAACTGCTGCGTAACAAAAAATGGACATTTCTGGATACCAAATATAATATGGCTATTAATGAAGCAAGAACCCTTTCCACAGGAAGAACCTACAGATTAACCTCTCTCAAGTGGATATAATATAGTCTTAGCCAAAGGTCAATGACTGATCTCTAAAAAATCTCTTTTGGAGTTCTAATGGATAAAAATCTTATAAATTACATTCATTAAAACTTTTATAGGTTACATTCAATAAAATGTCCTCACACAGACAAATGTCATTGCACAATTTAGGTGAGAATTAGAAATATTTATGTATTATAAGCCTACTGCTAAGTTTAAACAGGACTGTTATCTATTCCAGCCATCAGATTTTTTCAATTGACACCATTTCCTTACTAATATATCTATACCTAGAACCATTAGCTCTTTTGTGGTTCTTTGTTTATCCCCCCCGCAAAAAAAAATTAAAGAAACGAAGGAAGAAACAGACGGAAAGGGAAAAAGGGGGGGAAATTGGTGCCTATCATGACTATTTCTGTTCTGTGCTGACTGACAAAGATATAAAAAAGAACCAAAAGCAAGCACTTCAATTGTACTTAGAGGAACACGCAGTTTTACACTGGTCTACATATCTTGTCTTACATTTTGTATATTTCAAGTTTCTTGGTATAAATCCAGTGGGAAAATGATCTACCAGTAGACAGCGAACAGCAATCTTGTACAGGTTTTGAGAAGTTAGACATTCTGCACTGCTACTGGGTGACGTGGCCACAGCTTTTAAAAACACAGCAGTAAGTAACAATTTGAAGGTAGATACACTATCATAATTTGTTCACCTTGAAAAAGAATTTGTTTTAACAATATAAGGCACTTAATTTAAGACAGAAATTCTTTCTCCAGCTCATATATGGATGGCCGGCTGGCTTTGTTCTTCATTGTGAACAAAGGCACTGTGTAGTCCTTCGGCTGACCTTCCACATCTGTGTCCAGTAAGGAAGGCATGTGCAATGCAGTTCTCTCCTTGGCACCAGGGAAGCAGTGAGGGCTTGGTCCTGAGTGACCCACTAGTCTGTCCGTTTGTGCAGGTGGAGATTCCGTACTCCATGGGGAAGACTGCTGGGGATCCAATCGGCTTCTCAGGGAGGCAGGGCGGGTCCGAGGTACACTAACAGCTCCTCGTGTTGCTAATGAGTCCTCTACACTTGGCAAGAGATCCTGAGGAGCTGAAGAGGGGTGTGGCAGCCCCCAAGTCTGCCTAGGTGGTAGCTCAGAGGCTCCAGGGTCTGAGCTCAGAGTTGCACCAGCTGGATGAAAAGACAAGACATGTGCAATTAGGAAGGCAATGACAACTACGACAAAGAACTAGGAAGACAGCTCAACTGGTAAATCTTGAACAAGCACTTTCACAAAATCTATGAATGCAAATTTTCTAAACTGTTTCAGATCTGATTTTTTTTGTTTAGTGAAAAAGGAGCTCTGGTAGCGTAGTGGTTAGGAGTCAGGCTGCCAACCGCAAGGTCAGCAGTCCGAAACTACCAGCGGTTCCGTGGGAGAAATATGAGGCATTCTGCTCCCGCAAAGATTTATAGTCTCGGAAACCCTGTGCAGGGTCACCATGAGTCGGAACCGACTCCAAGGTACCTAATAAAAACAGCCAAGTTATGAATCGGGCTGTTAACCTCAGGGTCAGCAATTTGAAACTACCAGCTGTTCCGCGGGAGAAAGATAAGGCTTTCTGCTCCTGTAAAGATTTATAGTCTCGGGTGGAAAAGTGGGGAATAATATTAAGATGATTGCTGTCTTTCGAAAAAAAAAAAAAAAGATTCATAGTCTCGGAAATCCTATACAGGGTCACTATGAGTCGGCACGGAACATAACAACAACAACAACAACAACAACAACAAGAGTGCTTCAACCTATAGAAACGGAACTAAAAACATCTTCATCGTGCACAAAACCAAACCAGTTCTCCACACTGTCGGTTCTGCCCATGAATAGAACTGTACTCCATAGGCTTTCCATGACTGTAGCCTTTCCGAAGCAAATTGCCAGCTCTCTCTTCTGAGATGCCTCTGGGTGGGTCTCAACCACCAAGTTTTCAGTTGGTCCAGCACTTAACCATTTGTACATAGTGCACAGGTCAATGATAACCATAGTTACCTGTGAATCCGCTGGAGTCCTGGTGTGGCGCTGTGGGATAATGCACTAGACTGCAAGGCTGGTTTGAACTGCAAGGTTGATGGTTCAAACTCACCTCAGAAATCTTATACAGCGTTGCTGAGTTGGAACCGACTCAACGGTACTTAACAACAATGAATGGGGTAGATTTCAAAATGGATTAGAGTGAAATCAGTTTAATACTTTTACAGATGAGAGTTAATATGATCAAACTACTTTTAGTTGTCATTTGGAAAAATAAAAATAGGGAAGTAGTTAGGTATTTATATGTTACCTCTTTATTCTAAAGAAGGGGCTTGTTACCACTTTAGTTGGTAGCGTAGTGGTTACAAATCGGGCTGCGAACCTTAAGGTCAGCGGTTCGAAACTACCAGCCACTCCGTAGGAGAAAGATGAGGCTTTCTACTCCCGTAAGGATTTACACCCTCAGAAACCCTGTACAGGGTCGCTATAGGTCGGAACAGACTCGACGGCACTTAACAACAACAAGTAAGAAGAAAAACATGAGAGCTTGTGAGATAATTGTGCTAGGCTTTCTGCTTGTGCAATTATAAATTGCTACTATGCTATTGCATTACAAAAGAATAATAATCTAATTTATCAAATGACAATAAATAGTAATCTGAGAAAAAAACAATGGTGAGAACTGTCTAGGTGAGTACTTGAAGGAAAGGGGTAGGAAAAAATCTGGGGAATAAATAAAGGCAGTTCTGGTTGTAACATAACTTTGTATAATCAACCCTTGCAGGGCATTTTACACACTGAAAAGCATTCCACTGGTATTACTCATGAGTTCTGAGGTAGATATCATTATCTTCATATGGAACACAAATAGGCAACTGGGAACAGCCCTCGGTATGCTATTACATTTTTACCTTTATCCTAATATTAGTAACGATTGTTGCTGCTGTCGTTAAATGCTGTTGAGTCGATTCCGACTCCAAGGAGCTTGAACCACCGACCCTGCAGTTCAAACAACTCTGCAGTAAAGATTAGGCTAGTATATTATTATCACCTCCATTTTACAGATTAAACAACTGAAGCACAAAACGTTTTGCCCAAGGTCACATGCAAAGAAGTCGCAGAACTGAGAAAGAGCTGAGACATGGAGCCAGTTTCCATGGTCTTCACCATCACACCAGGATGCCTCTCAAGGCAATAAAATAAGGAAGCAGGTTAAATAACATCCTCAGGATCACAAACGAATCAAATGGTACGATTAGAACCTGAACCTCGTTAGTGCCAGACTTCAGATCACCTCAGCAGCATGTCTCCTTCCGAGTCTCCTTCAGTATCAAAGGACCATTTGCCGACAGATGTTTAAAACGTGAGCACCACTCTAACACAAATAGCATAACTCTGTATATGTGAATATACATCGACTGAGTACTAGAGCAGGAAAAGATACAGATGTGAGGAGGGAGAAGACATTACTAATTCATTTGAAAACTTCCAGGTTCAAATTCTGGCACCACTACTGACCTTGAGTGATCTAGTTAAGTCCCTCTCATTTCCAGAATTAGAAAAATTATGAATTTGTTTGTTTTTGAGCTTCCTCATCTAGACATAGAGTAAAGCAGGACACAAGGGCTCTCACTGGAGGTCAGAGGACCAGATTTAGCATCGCTGTAGTGGCTGTCCCTCTCAAGTCTGGTTTAGATTTGGGCAAATTACTTGTCTTCTCCATAACACGAGGGAGCTGGGTCAGCCTTTTCCATGTTCTCTTTCGGTTTCACTAAGTTAATATCGATGTAAGTGGTTGTTGGCTGCCATGGAGACGGACCCAGCACATGGTGACCCTGTGTACCATGGGATTGGAGCACTGGGATCCAGAGTTGGATTAGCTGATTTCTAGAAGTAGGGTTTCCAGGCCTTTCTTCCTCCCATTTTAGTCTGGAAGTTCTGCTGAAACCTATTCAGCATCACAGTTACACACAAGCCTCCACTGACAGGTGTATTGGTTGGGGATTGAACCTGGGTCTCCCCCATGTTGTCATTTAGTGTTGTCAAGTCAGTTCCAACCCACGGCGACCTTGGATAGGGTTTCTGAGCAGGGGCTGGTGTATCTGAACCACCAAACTGGTGTGGCGCTGTAGGATAAGCACTGAACTGTTAATCACCAGGTTGGTGGATTCTGGGAAAATGTAGTTAACCTTCTTCCATGCAGAATCCAAACTGTAGCTCAATTAAAATCACATTTAAAAGAATAGAACGGTAAAAATCAAAGAACTTAAGTGAACAATAAAATTAATTTTAAATGCATCCCCTTGGGGGGGGGGAAATCAGATGCATAGATATAATTTTATATTTCAAATTCTACACCTTTTACCCAACTAGCACAGCCTACCTGGGGTCTGAGAAGCATTTCCATCAGACATGGTCTGTCTGTGATGTGATGTTCTTCTATTTGAAGACACGTAAGGCACATTTCCAGGTGTCTGTTTTATGGGGGAAGGTAACAGTTTTTTCAGTAGACTGTGATCCGTCTCGAGTCTTGACAAAGCAGTTGGCTCATGACTACTTCCCTGGACGGCAGAGCGAAGATGCGGAGCAGGGCTCTCTGGGTAACAGGTGCCGTGGGTGCTACCCACAGACACGTCCTCACTGTCGGTCTGCAATAAACACTTTGTGGACAGCGAAGGCACAGACAGAAGGGTCACAGCACTTGACAGAGGCAGGGCGGGCGGGCTGCTGACTTCCTCTCTCTTAGACTGCAGCCTTGTTGGAGGGCTGCTACTTCTGCGGGACTTGGAGGCACGCTGGAAGATTCCCTCTCGTTTCTTCTTGTCTTCCTTGAGCAGCAACTCGTCAGGAGCCTGTGCCTTCCCAACCTCTCTAATATCCAGTCCCAAAGCCACAGATGCCAGAAGCATGGTGCACCCATATAGAGCAGATTCCATCCTCTTTTTCTGGGGTGCTCTACTCACACTATTTGCAGGAGTTACCTGAGGAGAGTCTAAAGCAGAGCTTACAGAGCCCCGCTCCTCCGGGCTTTCAGATACCTCAGGACTCTCCCTGTGATCGTCTTTGCAAAGAGGTAGATCAACATAGGCTTGATTAGGCAACTTTATTTGCTTTGGTTTTCTGTTGTCTAACCCATCAAGGGAAAGCTTTGGCTCTTCACAAGCACCTGAATAAAAGTAGAAATGTACACATTTCAGATCTGTTTTACAGCAAAAATTATTTAACTTTATGGTGGTGGTGTGCCGTGGAGTCGGTTCCAACTCACAGAGACCCTGGCACCGGGTTTCCAAGGCTGTAAATCTTTATGGGAGCAGAATGGAATTAAAAGCGAATGTAATTTTTCCACAAACTTTTTGAAACTCCCTAGTATTGTAAAATAAAGCTAACAGCTACTAAGATAACTATTCTAAATCAAGTCCTGAGCAGGTCAGCCAGTGACTCATCTAAGGTGGAGTCCAAGGAACTCAGGGCTCGACTGCTCCAGGCTCCATGTGGAAGCGCAAGAAGTCACCTACAGGCGTCTATTATTCCAGTGACTGTCCTTTCTTGACATGTATCATAGAAATCAGCGTAGAAACAGTTACCAAGATGCAAAAATTCACACACATATATACAAGGGCACTCTGATGATGTTACATGTCATCGAGTTGGTTCCAACTCATAACAACCCTGTATAGGGGTAAGGCTTCTGAGGTTACAAATCTTTGTGAAAGCAGAAAACTTCATCTTTCTCCCCTCTGAGGGCTGGTGGGCTTGAACTGCCAACCCTGTGGTTCACAGTCTCATGCTTCTCCTATACAACCATCATGCTCCCTGGGCATTATTATGTTATATTATATAAAATCTGTCCTCCTCAAACCTCAAACAATGTCAGATGTCATGACCTATAGCAAGCCTGGGTTTCAACCAGTGGTTATGCAACAGATCAGGGTTTCTCAGAGTGTCTTGCCTGGACCTGCTGCACCTGCACTGCCCGGGAACTGCTGGAAATGAGAATTCTTAGCCTGCCCCAGACAACTGAACAAGAAATTCAAGGGGTGGAGCCCAGCTTCCTGGGTTTTAACAAGCCTTTACTAAAGTTTAGGGGTCACTGCAAAAGAGAAAGATTCTCCAAAAGGTTATGGAGTCCCAAAGGGTTATATATTATGCTGGCTGAAGAAGACGCTACCATTTCTTGTCATTATGTGCTTAACCATGAATGTATTCATTAAAAACTCCTCCATCTGGTTTGACAGCAGCCTACAACAGAACCTCCAATTATTGTTCCAGAATGATGTCCTAAACAAACAAACAAACAAACCAAATCCACTGCCGTCAAGTCAATTCGGACTCACAGCAATTCTAGAAGAAAGGTGCTCCGTAACCTGGACAAGCCAGAAGGCCGCTTTTCTCCAGCCAGACACGTATTCCTCCCATTGGTGCTCTTTGCCCCAACTGCCCTCTTCTACCTTAGGTCATCCTTCTACTCTCTACCACTATTTACCCAAGTCCCAATGCCCCTATTAAATGTTCTCTCAAAACACTATCACTGCCTAAGCCTGGCCCTGCCCATCTCTGCACCCCTGGCATCGCTCAGCTGTCCCTTCCGCTTGCTTGGAGACCCAGTTGGCTGTGTGCATGCCTGCAGAGAGGATGCTTCTAAGGACATGGTCACTTGCGTTTTGTTTTTCTTTAACCTTCTGTGGATCTTCTTGGAACAGTACTTTCATAAAGTAGGCACTGATTGCATTTTGGTGACTCGAATGCACAGTGTATGTAATGAGTAACAGAGAACATTATCTACCGCAGTGAGAAAACATGAGGAACAGACAAACATAATCGGGATTGAAGTTAAGTAGGTATCCCTTCTACATACTATGTGCATCACTGCTGACCAGTAAGACCCACATATCCCTCCTCACGGCTTTACATGGACCCGTCTATCATCTTTCCCATCCCTATGGCCACCGGCAAGTGTGTGTAGCACAAGATAATATAAGTCGTATCTATGAAGGTCACCTAGGAGTCCTGGGGTGGCACTGTAGGAGAATGGTGGTCCAAACCCACCAGCCACTCCTTGGAAGAACGATGAGGCTTTCTGCTCCCATAACGATTTGCAACTATGAGTTAGAACCAATTTGAAGGCACTAAACAACACTACACTAGGGGAGCACAGTGATTCCACAAGCTAAGCACTGAACTGCAAAACCATAGAGTAGGCAGTTTGAGCCCCCCAGCTGCTCTCTGGGAGAAAGATGAGGCTTTCTGTTCTGGTAAAGATACACAGCCTCAGAAACCCTGTAAGAGGTAGCTATGAGTCGGAACCAAGTGACAGCATTTAGCAACAACAGAGCATTACTCTGCCTCTTTGTAACTGAGTTTGAAATTGCTTATCTGGGTAAACGATAGCAGCTACAAATTACCTAACAACATGTGGAGTCTAATTATTATCCACCACAAAGGGTTACTGGACAGAAAATAATGTGTGAGTGTAAGTAAAAACTTAGGCAAAGTACATGTTAATGTTACTACTTGCTAATGTTTTCTGTGATACTTCAGTGATCCACGTGGGCATCAGAACACACAGAAGCTAAGTCTAACTTAAACAAATTTTCTCCCTGAAACATATTTACCTGGCTGGTCCACAAATAATGAAGCCAAGGGCATGGTTTTCTGATTTTTTATTAAGATAGTTGACCAAGGACTGTTGCCATCTGAGAGAGGTCGTACTCTACAAAAGAAAAGATACATATTTTGATATGACATAACCACAAGACAGACACACAAGGATTTGGTAGGTGCATGCCAATTACAATATTTTTAAGGTAGTAAAGAGTTATGAAGAATGTACAAAGTACAAATAAAACCTTTAAAAATAACCAAAGAAAACCAGGAGATTTTTTTAAGTGCTTAACTAATCCCTAATTAACATGATAACCTCATACTAGAAAATGAAATGAATACTCAGGTCTCTCTGTAGTAAATGCATTGTAAAAGATCGGCTTGGTCCATCCCTAAGTCCCTGCACTAAAAAAGACAGTGTTTTCTCACAGCAAACACTGGCGAACCATGGGGAGCCCATTTGTACCTTTCTTTGCAGTCAGTTCTTTCTTTCATCTGAATCGAATTTGGTCCCCAGGTACAACCTTTTTTCTTGAAATTCCTTTTGACATCTTCAAATTCTTCTTGACGACAGACCGTGTTCCAGCCCCAAGTTTTATTACTTTCATCTGAAGTCACTAAACAGGGAGGTAGAAACAAAGTAACCTATACCAGCTTTGTTAAACAAGTTTAATGAGGTCAATCAATGAATCCGGTATGTGTTAAAAAATAAGTAAATCCAATGGGACTGGATTCATCTGGAAAAAATGAATTATTTCATTCATCCAATCTATGCCACATTTATTAGTCTAACCATAAAAATAGGATGAAAACTAAAATAAATCAACAGAAATGATGCAAATTCAAGATAAGCTGATAGCAAAAATATGATTGTCTATTTCTGTACTTAACAATCTGGGACAATGAGGGTTTCATTTTATTTGGAAAAAAGAGCCAAACCGAATATTTAACTTAAAATGAAATTACTATTAGCACTCTAAATTTTTTTTAAGTAAATCTATTGAAGTTTTGAACTTGAGGCACAATAATACTTTTAAATTTAAGCTAACTTTTCATTCGTCATCATAATTTCACTAAGTCATCATGATAGTTTGGCTATAATTGCCTTTTAAAAATCATTCATCAGAAATATTTGACAGTTACACCATTGCTTGCCCTTTCCACAACCTTATAGGGAGGTTACGCTCCCATGCACTTCCACTTTTTTATTACTTGTGAATCTCCCTGCCTTTAAGTGCATTTATAATGGATCTAGAAATGTGATTACTACTGTAACACTGTTTGTGGTTACTGCTAAGTGCCGATGAGTTGGTATCGACTCATATCAACCCTATGCACAAGAGAATGGAACACCGCCCGGCCCTGGACCAACCTCACAATTGCTGTTACATCGGCATAACCAATGTTGTAAAATCAGTTTAAAATATTATGATGCACCTACACAACAGAATACCTGGCTGCCAAACAAAGAGGAGCTACAGATAAAAATGTTTATACTTAATAAAGATATGTGTGTGTCCAAATAGACACACATACATGGGAAAAAGTCATCGAGCATAGATGTGAAAGTTTAATTAATGTGTTTACCGCTAAGGAAGAGGATTGCTGATATAAAAAAGGAAGTTTTAACTTAGCTTTATATTTTAACAATCTGAGGTCTCATGGGGGATGTCTGCTTTTGTTTCATGTGTTTCAATATTGTTCTTTTTTTTTTAATTGCATTTGGTAAAAGTTGTGTAATAAATATATTTTCAACAAAAAAAAAAAGGAAAAAAAGAGTAGCTGCTAAGCCTGCTTATGTGGCACTGTAGGATCAGCAATGGACTGTGAACCACAAGGTCAGCAGTTCAAACCCACTCACTACTCCTCAGAAAGCCTATAAAGGGTCAGTATGAGTCGAACCGACTCGACGGCCCTTAACAACAGCAAACAACTCAGTGGGATTTGGTTGTTTGGTTTGAAGGTTTAGGATCATGGATTTCATGGAACATCCCAGTTAACGAAACTAAGAACATGCTTAGTGATTCTCTTCTACTTCCTACTACATAGGGCAGTGCCTAGGGTCTTAAAAGCAGGCAGCCATCAAAAAGATAACAACTTGTCTCTGCTAACCGGGAACAACAGAGGAAGAGGGAGAGTTAGGGGTAAGAAGATGTGGGTGGTGTGGCTAACTGCCTCCATGAACAAACTGCCGCCTTTGCCAGGAGACCAGAAGATCAGGATGATGCCTGGCCACCACTCCTGAACATTTGGAGTCAAGATTACACGGAAGATTCCTGATCGAGAGGGAGAAATGTAGACTCGAATTTTAAATTCTCATAGACTCCAGACTTCCTGGAGCATGGGTGATAGATGAACCCCTGAAACTACTGTAAACCAAACATATTCCCAGGAGTCTTCTTAAAACCAAACAGTAGTTTAGCCTAACTGGGGAAAATGTCTGCCTTGAGCACATGGTCTTTTAAGAGCTATCTATATATGTGGTTACGAATCGGGCTGCGAACCTTAAAGTCATCAGTTCGAAACTACCAGCCACTCTGTGGGAGAACGATGAGGCATTCTGCTCCAGTAAAGATTTACAGCCTCGGAAACCCTGTACAGGGTCGCTATGGGTCGGAACCGACTCCACAGCACATAACAATAACATATGAGCTCAAACTGACACACAGCAAGTTGAAAGTTTACACAGGAGCTGTCAGGGCAGCGAGTTGATGTTAATGGTGGAGGAAAAACTCAGAAAAGGAGAGTGAGAATGATCGCATGACTTGAAGGATGTCCCCATGTCACTGAATTGTCCACATGCCAGAAGAACCAATCGGTGCTGGAAGAAGTGTACCAGAATCCTCTCTGGAAGCCAGGAGGGCCAGACTTCATATCATACTTTGGACATACTGTCCCTGGAGAAGGCTATCATGTTTGGCAACATGGAGGGTCAGAGAAGAAGAGGAACACCCCCCTCCAAACGAGAAGGACTGGCACAGTGGCAGCAGCGATGGACTCAAATGTGGCAACAGTTGTGAGGTTGGCGCAAAACCAGGCAGTGTTTCGTTCTGTTGAGTTAGGAGTCGGTACCGATCTGATGGCATTTAACAGCAACAACAGGACATTTTCATAACTTTGCCTCCAACAAGCTCCACCACATCCAGAGATAATGTCTGCAACCAAGGTAAATACCTGTGTACAAATATCCCTTGTCAGGTGTACATACTTGGGGGTAGACTCCTTCAGTCATGTGTGTCCACGTGCGTCTACTCAGAGGGCAATGACAGTGTAAGATTTGTGTCGTCTTTCACTTTCACACTCCTCCATGCCTTCCCTTGCCTTCTTAATCATTTTTTTTTTTTGCCAATCTCTTATTGTATATTGCCTTCCCCTTCATCCATGCTAACATATGTCTACTATCCTTCCCTACCCTCCCATTCCTGTTAAATATCTAAACACAGTTCTGAGGGTACGAAAACCTTTTCCTGACTTTTCTTAAAACAGTGTTCTCCTGCAATATTTGTCCAACTGGGACTGGTTAATTTCATACAGCTTAATGTTCTCTACACTCATCCAAGCGATAAGGTCTTCCCAGATTCATTAATGTTTCTTTAGCATTGTATAGTATTCTTTTGTTGCTGTTGTTAGAACAACTCAGCAAAATAAAATACCAGTTTATTGGTGGACAACATTGTTTCACACATACATCAAATAGTCCAATAGATAAATAAATAAATAGCAACTTCATAGACAAAAAAAAAAGGAAAAGGAACTTTATCTTTAGCCTTTTTTAACCAACTACTTATAGTACAGCTCAGTACATACACAAAAAAAGTTACTGGAATGCTCAGAATAAGACTGTAATTTTAGTTGTTGTTGTTTTTGCTTTTTTTAACAACTTTTTTTTTTTTTCTCCTTTGAAATTATAATGAACATGGTCACATCACAAATAAAGTCAGAATTAAGACAGAGAACGCTCCAAAGGCTGGTTTGGTCGTCCGAGATCATTAAAAATGACTGAGCCCTAACAATGTGTACAAAAAATATAAAATGTACATACAAAACGCAAACAAATTTTCCTTTTCGAAGTACTTTTAAGAAAAACAAAAAACAAAAACAGGGCGTTGTTAGTTTTGGTTCATTTTTCTCCCCTGTTACAAATTCATGCTGTGGTTTTGTTTGGGTGGTAGTGAGCGTGTGTTATCTGCGGTGGC
>NW_006408637.1:8232160-8262849 GCF_000296735.1 Chrysochloris asiatica
TTTTAATCTCTCTAATAGCTAGTAAATAGTGGTAGAATCGTGGGTTATGAGTTGGGCTGCTAAGCGCAAGGCCTTTGGTTGGAATCTACTATCCACTCTGGCAGCAAGATAAGGCTTTCTGCTCCGGTAAAGATTTACAGCCTTGGAAACCCTGTACAGAGTCATTACGAACTAGAACCGGTGGCTAGTGATTGTCAAAGTTTCTTCATGTGTTTGTTGGCCTCCTGAATGTCTGGTGAAGCATGTCTCTGCCCAATTTATAAGTGGAAGTTTTCTATAAATTTTGTTACCAAAAAGGTCCCCCACTTTGTGGATTCCTTTTTTATTTTTTTCATAAAGTCTAATTTTTCAGCAGTCACAGACACCTAGTTTGTCTTCTACTGTTGGTGTGCTCCAAGGTCTCCTGACAGTGTGGCAGGCCACGTCTCATTCCTCCACAATGCTGTCGGGTCAGTCTCAACTCATAGTAACCCATATACAGTTTGAACTACTCTCCTTGAAGTTAGCTTGTGGTTAGCAGGCCAGTGCTTATCCCAAAGCACCATACCAGGACTCTGTGTTATGACAGAGTCCTGTGTTATGTTATTAAGTGCCATCAAGTCGGTTCCGACTCATAGTGACCCTGTATAGGTTTTCTGAGGTTTGAACTGCTAACCATGTAGTTAGCAGTACAGTGCTTACCCTATAGCGCCAGGACTCCGTGGTCATGTATTGTTCTTGTTGTTGTTGTTAAATGCTATTGAGTTGGTTCCAACTCATAGTGAGCCTGTAGAAGGTTTTAACAACGCATCTTATCCTACAGCGTCACACCAGGACGCCATGATTCTGCAGTGTTGTTATTATTAAGTGCCATCAAGTTGGTTCCGACTCATAGCTACCCTGTATAGGGGTTCCTAGGAGCAGTTGGTGAGTTTGAACCACTAACTATGTGTTGTTGCTGTTGTTAAGTGCCGTCGAGTCAGTTCTGACTCATAGCAACCCTGTATGGGATTTCCAAGGAGCAGCTGATGAGTTTGAACTGCTGGCCTCGTGGCTCACAGTCTAGTGTTGATTCTACAGGAGTCCGACCATGTATTGTTGTTAAGTGCCGTCGAGTAGATTCTGACCTAGAGCAACCCTGTATAGGGTTTCTAAGGAGCAGCTGGTGAGCCTGAACCACCCACCTTACAGTTCAAAGGGCTTTGCAGTCTGGCACGTTAACCCACAACGCCACACCAGGACTCCAGTAGAATCCAAATGATTTGGCTTATTAGCAATTACAGCGCTGGTAAGCGGTTGTAGCCTTACTTAGATAAAATCTTTCCTGTTTAAATAGCTATAAACCAATCAACCAAAACCTCGTAGCATCCAGTCGATTCCATACCGTAATTACCCTAATTAGGGTTTCCACAAACTAAAGCCTCATCTTTCTCCAGCAGACTAGCTGATGGCTTTAAACTGGTGACGTTGCAGTCAGCATTCCAGCGATTATCCTACAGCACTACAAGGCCTCCTTATAAATTACCAACAACAACAAGCCAGCATCATTGCCTCGGAGGCAGATCCCCCCTACAGAACAAAGGAGAACGGCCCTACGGCGTTTCCAAGGCTGTCATCTATGGAAACTGACGGCCACATCTTTCTCCCATGAACCTGGGGATTCAAGCCACCTCAAGCTTTCAGTTACCACACAAGCATTTTAACCACTGTGTCACCCAGGCTCCCTTTTCAATGCCTTGAAATTATGGGATAGCCAAGAAATTAAAAGATAATGCACTATTTCCTCGAATGTCTGAAGTCAACTTGAACCACAAGGTCGGCAGTTCAAGTTCACCAGGTGCTCCTCGGAAAACCTATGCAGGGTCGCGATGGGTTGGAATCAAACAATGAAGAATTACCATGTGCATAGAAAAATACTTATTACATCAAGGAACCACTATTTCAATCTGTGATTCAACTTTATCAGTACCAGATGGCATGAAGTCAATCCCATAGGATGTTTTTTGTTTTGATTTGAAATTTTGCTATTGTTGTTGAGATTATATGCAGCAAAAATGCACCAAAATCCAACCGTGTCTACCTGTACAGTTCAGAGACATTGATTATTTTCCAAGTTGTACAGTCATTTGAACGTACTTTCTCAAAGTTGTTTCTACCACATTAACAGAAGCTAATTTCCTCCTAGGTTTCCTATCTAATCTTTCAAGTTGCTGTTGATAGCTTGATCCTAACTGAGCACAATGGTGAAAGCAACCAGTCTCTATGGTGCTAGAAAGTCTGGGTTCCAAATGTATCAGAAATTCTATTCTAAAATTCCCCCCTTTTCATCAGGGTCATTCTATAAAAAATGTTCAGTAATGACAGTAGCTAGGCACCAGAAGGCGGACATCATCAGACAATACCTTTGTTATCCCCTGTGAGTAAAGTTTTACTAAAGGTAATACAGAAACAGCTGCAAGCATACATTAACGGAAAACTTCCAGAGGTTCAACCTAGATTCAGAAGAGGCCATGGAACGAGGGATATCATTGCTGATGCCCGATGGATCTTGGCTGAAAGCAGAGAATACTGGAAAGATGTTTACCTGTGCTTTATTAACTACACAAAGGCTTTCGATTGTGTGGATCATGACAAGCTATGGACAACATTGTGAAGTATGAGTATTCCAGAACACGTCATTGTGCTCATGAAGAATCTGTACCTGGACCAAGATGCAGGTGTTTGAACAGAACATGGGAACACTGAATGGTTTAAAATTAAGAAAGGTGTGCGACAGGGTTGTATTCTTTCACCATACTTACTCAACCTGTATGCTGAGCAAATAATCTAAGGAGCTGGGCTATATGAAGAAAAACATGGCATCAGGATTGGAGGAAGACTCATTAACAACCTGTGATATGCAGATGATATAACCTTGCTTGCTGAAAGTGAAGAGAACTTAAAACATTTACTGATGAAAATCAAAGAGCACAGCCTTCGGTATATGGATTGCACCTCAATGTCAAGAAAACAAAAATTCTCACCACTGGATCAATAAACAGCATTCCTATCAATGGAGAAAAGATTGAAGTTGTCAAGGACTTCATTCTTCTTGGATCAACTATCAACACTCAAGGAAGCAGCAGTCAATAAATCAAATGACGTATTGCATTAGGCAAATCTGCTGCCTAAGGCCTTTTCAAGTGCTGAAGAGCAAGCATGTCAGCTTGAGGACTAAGGTGCGCCTGACCCAAGCCATGGTATTTTCAATAATTTCATATGCATGCGAAAGCTGGACAGTGAATAAGGAAGACCGTAGAAGAATTGATGCTTTTGAGTTATGGTGTTGGAGGAGAATATTGAAAGTGTCATGGGCTGCCAAAAGAACCAATAGATCCATTTTGGAAGAAGTACAGCCAGAGTGCTCCTTGGAGGCCAGGATGGCCAAACTTTGTCTCTCATACTTCGGACATATTGTCAGAAGGGACCAGTCACTGGAGAAGGATATCATGTTTGGTAAGGTGGAGGGTCAGAGATAAAGAGGAAGACCCTCAGCGAGATGGATTGGCAGACTGGCAGCATTAATGGGCTCAAACGTGGCAACAATTGTGAGGCTGGCCCAGGACCGGGCAGTGTTTCATTCTGTTGTACACAGGGTCGCTATGAGTCGGTACCGACTTGATGGTCCCTAACAACAACAACAGGCACCATTTCAGTACTTCTGGTTTCAAGAAGGCAATTAACCACACATTCCATTTCCTCCACCAATTCCTGATTCTCCTCCCTCTCTTCTCCAGGTAGAGATACTACTTCATAGGAATCGGCCTTGGGCTGATTTGGGGTTTGATTCTCTTTCCCCCTTGTGCAAACAAGTGCTTAGTGAAGTAGTGATTGATTTCAGGACTGGATTTTGAAAAATTCAAGATGAACCTGGAATATCTTCTACCTGAAAACAGAGAAGTGCTCAAAAAAGGACCATTTGAAAAGAAGAAAACCAAAAGGAATGAGCTCCTAATGGCCAAAGCTGAAACAATTTCAGTAATAAAGTAAATAATCGTGGTATTAAATTTTGAATTATAGGCATTCTTACAGAAAACAGCAATCTTGAAAATAAATTAATTAATGGAGTTTTGGATGGTGTAAATGTTTTATGTTGCTAACTGAAAGACTGGAGATTCTAGCCAGAGACACCTTGGAAGAAAGGCCTGGCAACTGCTTCTGAAAAATAAGCTACTGAATGTCCTACAGAGTAAAGTTTACCCTGACAGCAACTGAAGGGGAGGCATTCTGCTGCTGAGTTTCAGATTATGCTGAGAGAAAGAAATACACTGATTAAGCATATGATGTAAGTTCTGACAATAAACTGCATACTTGTAAAAGGTTGAATTAACCAAAGTTGTGTGATGTATCCATATGGATTATGATCAAAAGAGAAAAAGTAGTTGCTGAGACTAGTTGTGTACAAACACTTCATGGAATCTGGTTCCTTTGTTTGGCGGGTTAGGGTTGTGTTTCTGTTGGAGATCACAATTAAATGGTCTGCTCACCAGCTGCTCTCAGAAACCCTATACGGGGTTGCTATGAATTGGAACCAAATCAGTGGCACACGACAATAAGAACAACACGGTTTGGGTATTATTCTCCCTCTTCGTTTGACACAGAGTGCTTAGGATCTGAAAAGCTTGTAAGCAGCCTTTCACGACACAATTGGTATCTCTGCTTGGAGAAGAGAGGAAGGAAGAGACGATGTGTATTAGGGCCCCTAAATCTGTCCCTATTTTTAAATTGATGACCATTATAATTCTAGGTCTTTGATCCATCTTGAGTTCATTTTTGTATATGACAGAGGTGTTGTTGTTAAGTGCCATTGAGTGCTTGCGACTCATAGTGCCCCTGTATAGGGTTTCTGAGGAGCAGCTGGTAAGTCTGAACTGCCAATGTTGTGGTTCAAACTGACCTTGCAGGCCACTGCTTATCCTATGGCACCATGCTAGGATTCTTCTTTTTGTTGTTGCTGTTAGGTGCCATCAAGTCGGCACCGACTCATAGCAATCCTATGCCCAACAGAACGAAAACACTTTAGTAGTGAGCTTTATCTGAAGTTTCTTACCTTTCCATATAAAGTTAGTAATTCGTTTTTCTACATCTTTAAAAAATGATGTTTGAATCTGGAATGGGATTGTTTTACGTCTGTAGATCGCTTTGGGTAGTCTTAACATTTTTAATGTTAAGTCTTCCTATCCATGAGCATGGTATATTCTTCCATGTATGTAGGTTCTTTTGGTTTCTCGTAGTAGTGTTTTAGAGTTTTTGTACAGGTCTTTTGTTTCTCTGGATAGATTGATTCCTAAGTATTTCATCTTTGGGATGACCACTATAAACAGTATTGTTTTTCTGGTTTCCTCTTCAGGACTCTCTGTGTTAGTATAAAGCAGGAGTAGGGAACCTTTCTCCTGCCAAAATTTATAACATTATTTGCAGGCCATACAAAATTATCAACGTAACAAATTAGCTGCTATATTTGGTCAAACATTTAATTAACTCACCCTTAGTGGTATGGCTGGAATTGTGGTTGCCTTAGCAGGGTTAGACTGAATGGTTTCGAGGGCCTTATATGGCCCATGGCCTGGAAGGTCCCCAACCCTAGTATGAAAAATCCAACCAATTTTGTATGTTGCCTTGTAGTTCTGGTTGAGACTTCCAACAGAATACTGAATAAGAGTGATGATAAAGGACATCTCTGTCTGTTTCCCATTTGCAACAGGAATGCGCTTAGTTTCTCTCCTTGAGAGTAATGTTGGCCATTGCTTTGTAAATAGATCTTAATCATGTTGACGAATTTCTGTCCTATTCCTATTTTGTTGAGTGTTTTTTATCAGAAATAGGAGTTGGATTTGGCCAACTGACTTTTCTGCATCAATTGATATGATCCTGTGGTTCTTTTCTTTGTTTTATTTATGTGCTGGATTATGTTGATTATTTTTGAATTGTTGACTCATCCTTGCATACCTTCTATGTATCGCAGTTGGTCACGATTATTATTATTACACACCATTGGTTTCTACTGGTTTGGATTTTGTTGAGAATTTTTGCATCTGTGTTTATAAGGTATATTCTTTGCCTGGCTTTGGTTTCAGGGTTATTGCTTGCTTCATAAAATGAATTTGGGAATTGTCCATTTTTGTGTGTGTCTGGGATAGTTTGAGTAGAGCTGGTGTCAGTTCTCCTCTGAACGCTTGGTAAAATGCACCAGCGAAGCTGTCTGAGCTTAGGCTTTGTTTCTGTTGGGACTTCTTAAAAGTTCACATTTTGTTGTTCATATTTGGTTTGTTCAAGTTTTCTAGTTCAGTCCATGTTAGTTTAGTTAGTAGTGTGTTTCTACAACCTTGTCCACTTTGATTAGTTTTTCAACTTTGTTGCAATACAGTTCTTCATAGTATTCTATGATCATCCTTAATATTTCCATTGACTCTGTTGTGACATCACTCATTTCATTTATTTCTTGTGTTATTTGCATCTACTTTTTCTTTATTAGATCTGCCAGTGCTTTGTGGATTATTTAATTCTGCCTATAGCCCTGGTTCTGCTCACTGGAAAGGTATGAGGAACAAAGAGTGGACCATACCTTTCTGGTCCTCGGCCACCAACATGGGCACTTATTTGAACGTGGGCAAATCAAGCTCATTATCAGTTTGCTGTCCCAGTAGAAGGCTGCTTACAAAAGTTCAAAACGGCTACGTTGTGTCAGACCAGCTGACAATTCAACACAGTGTCTATCCAGCCTCACTCCGCGCTTGGCTGCTTCTTCTAATCAATACTGAACCCACTTCTCTAGGCTTTTCTCTGAAGCTCAGGGTTCAAGTTCAAAGACGGTGAAAAAGAAGGAAGAAAGGAAACAAATACAGCGAGAAAGTGGGATAAGTGATGATGCATTGTGGAGATTGCAGTCAAAGAGATTAAATAAAATGTGCATGAATTTTGGGGGGAAAATTGATCTGTTCTATGAGCCTTCATCCAATTCACACTTTAAAAAAGAAAAGGAGCAGCAAAATAGGCCTACCATTTCCAGAAGTAAAGAAATAATAAAGAATACAGTATTAATAAAGGAAAACAGAGAAACAACAGAATCACTAAAACGAGAAACTGGTTCTTTTAAAAGATTAGTAAAAATCAACAAATAACTATCAAATCTGAAGATGCAAACAGCATGAACAAGATATGAAATGGGCAGCATCACAACAAAATCAACGGAAATGAAAAGGTTAATAACAGAATACTATGAAAAAGATAATAACAGAATACTATGAAGGAGCTCTGGTAGCATAGTGGTTACGAATCAGGCTGCAAACTGCAAGGTCAGCAGTTCGAAACTACCAGCTGCTCCGTGGGAGAAAGATGAGGTTTTCTGCTCCCGTAAAGACTTATAGCCTTGGTGTAAAACCAATGTTCTACCATGTAAACTATCACATAATTCACAATAAAACATTAAAAAAAAAAAAAGACATATAGCCTTGGAAGCCCTGTTCAGGGTTGCTATGGGTCGGGACCGACTCAACGGCACTTAACAACAACAACAATGAAAAGGATAATAACAGAATACTATGAAAAGCAAATTTGAAAACCTAGAAATCATGGACAAATTTCTAGAAACACACACCCTGGTAAACAGGAAGTAGACAAGGATGCCCTTTATCACCACTCATATTCAATATTGTGCTAGAAATCACAGTCAGAATTACGAGGCAAGAAAGGGACCAACTGAAAGGTTTAGGAAAGTGACAGGATACAAGATCAACAGACACAAAAGTAGTCAAATTCCTTTCCGCTTACAGAGAGAGCTCTAAAAAGGAAACCAGGAAAATAATACCATTAGCCACCCAAAAGATGAAAATATTTAGGACTAAATCTAACAAGAGAAACAAAAGACCTCTACAAAGAACAAAACTCTTACTTTGCAATCCTAATTCATACTACAAAATCATTCTTTCAAGAAATGGAAACATTAATCATAAAATTTTATACACAAAGGAAAAAGACCCTGGATAAGCAAAACACCTCTAAAGAAGAACACAGTAGGCAGCCTCATACTTCCTGATTACAGTGGTGGTAGTCAGAACATCCTGGAACGGGTACAATGACAGACACATAGAGCAATGGGCAGGAAGTGAGAATCTAGAAGCAAATGTATTCACCTATGGTCAGCTGACCTTTGACCAAGGGCTGAAATGCATTAAATGGGGAAGAGAGACTCTCCTTACTCAACAGTGCTGAAAAAACCGGATTTCCATTTACAGAAAAATGAAACAGGAACCATGTTTTACATCATATGCAAAAATAAACTCAAGATGGATCAAAGACCTAAATGTAAAACCTGAAACAATAAAGACCATCAATAAAAAAAAACAGGAACAAGCTTACAGGTCCTAACATGGCATAAATTGTCTATGAAACATAACCAAAATATTTAAGTACATCAAAACCTTCACCAAGAGTAAAAAGAGAACTCCAGACTACGAATTCATTTTGACAATGACATATCCGACAGGGAAGTAACATATAAATCTTAAAAAGGGGAAGCAGATATGAACAGATACTTCGTCAAATATTCAGCCAACATGAAGAAATGCTCACAATCATTAGTCACTAGAGAGATGCCAATCAAAACAATACTTTGGTATTAATAGCAAACTGAAAAAACCAAGAAACAACAAATGCTTCAAGGGTATCAAGAGACTAAAAAAACTCTCACACAGTCCTGGTCGCTGTTAAGTGCTATCGAGTCGGTTCTGACTCATAGTGACTCTGTGTAGGGTTTCTGAGTGAGCTTGAACCACCAACCTTGTGGTTCAAATCAACCTTGCAGTCAGCGCATTAACCCGCAGCGCCACACTAGTCCTGGTTGGGGATGTAAAACTGTGCACCCACTTTGGAAAGCAGCATGGCATTTGTTTAAAAAGTTGGAAACAGAAATACCATAGGATTCAGCAATCCCACGACTAGGGATATATCCTAGAACTACATCAGAAATAAAAACGGATACGAATGGGTGTGTACAACTCATGTTCAGTATAGCAGCGTTCACAACAGCACAAAGAGGGCAACAGCGTAAGTTTCCATTCATCCGATTAATGGATAAACAAACTGTAGTACTTACCCACATTGGAATGCAACGCAGATTAGGAAAACATCTTAGCCATAATCATATACCTTTAGGAGACACCAAGGTCAACTGTCCTAACATAGTCCACAAAGGCAATGTTCTACACCGTACTTTGCTGAGTTGTCACTGGTTTCTTACAACCTTCTAAGGTGCAACTATTGGTTTCTCCCAGTCTGGAGCAAAGAAGAGTTTAGTAAATCAAAGATGAGATGAAACAACTAACCCAAAGTATTAACAGACCACACAAACCGCAGCCTCCGTGACCTAGTTCTTCAACAGACCAGAAGAACTAGATGGTGCCCAGCTACTACTGTTGTTGTTGTTGTTGTTGTTGTTGTTGTTGTCGTCAGGTGCCCCCGAGTCGGCACCAACTCATAGCGACCTTAAGCACAGCAGAACGAAACAATGTCCGATCCTGGGCCAACCTCACTACCGCTGCCACACTTGAGTCCAATCGATCACTGTAGATTGCCCTAAAAGGGATCACAGTAAGGGGGCTTGGATAGAGTGGGAGAAAAAATATGGAACAAAACTCAAAATCACAAAAAAGACCAGGCTCACTTGTCTAAGACTGTATGTAGCTCTTAGACATTCTTCAGGACCAGAACTGGATTCACGCCTGTGGCTCAAATAACAGGTCTATAAAGCGAACCCTAACACCAGGGAAATACGCTGCTCTCATTAGTATAATCAACCACAGACGATCAAAAGGGCAATGCCTGTCTCAGGATAAGGCTCAGATGGCAGGAAGGGGTAAGAAAGGAGGAATGGAGGTAGAGGAAGTAGGAAGATTAGAAGTTACATTCTAGGAATCATTATCGGTGCCACGAAACAAAACGTGTATGAACTGTCGAATGGAAAACCAATTAGCTCACTCAACTTTCTCCCAAATCACACAAAAAAAGTTGATAAACAAGTTAGGAAATCAGTAAAATAATATAGATGTGGAGTTTCTATCCCCGTTCCAAAGTAACCAAAAGAACCAAGAGAAGCTAGGGATAAAATAGAAGGTGTTATACCTATCATTTAAGGAGCTCTGGTAGCGTAGTGGTTACGAATCGGGCTGCGAACCTTAAGGTCAGCGGTTCGAAACTACCAGCTGCTCCGCAGGAGAAAGATGAGGCTTTCTACTCCCGTAAAGATTTACACCCTCAGAAACCCTATACAGGGTCGCTATGGGTCGGAAACGACTCGATGGCACTTAACAACAACAACAACAATACCTATCATTTGGAGTCCTGGTGTGGCGCTGTGGGCTAATGTGCTGGATGGCAAAGTCGGTTTGAACCACAAGGTCAGCGGTTCAAGCTCACCAGCTGCTCCTGGGAAACTGTATACAGGGTCGCTATGAGTCAGAACTGACACAACGGCACGCAACAATAACATCCCTATCATTTAAACCTCATCTTCTTTAAATGTTTTTAAAGCGGTAAAGAACTTCTGACCTATGCATTTCTTTCTACTTATTTTTACAGATAAGGAATGTGGAAAAATTTGTATCTCCAGGTTTTTTTGTTAAGTTTCAAGTTCAACAAGAAAACTTGTTTTTTGCTTGCACCCTCTCTCTCTGTGCTAGTAATATATAGCAATTACTACTCACGCCATTTTCCCGCATGAAAAAAAAAATCATTTATTCAAAATGCCACTGAGCTGATTAAACTACTTGGACTATAATCTGTAATTATGGGTTAAACACATGGTCTGCAAACAGTTATTAGAAAGACAATAGACAATGTTAGCAAAGGGGTTCTGTGATTGGGTGTGTAGCTGCACTGCTAGACTGCATCCCAAGGGTCTCGCTCTGTTGTTTTCCTTCAAGTCTTGACTTAGTTTCTCCTAAGTTTTTCCTCTTTTCCTTTCTTCCTCTCCTGTGCCACTTTGCTCGCTTGATTTGTTCTCAAGTTTTCTCTTTTCTTTCAATAGTTATTGAACGTCTGCTGCACTGAGCGTTTGGACAGGGCATGGTTAAGAATCCAAGCTCCAGAGCCTGTGTTAGAATCCCAGGTATTTTAGTAGCAACTGACTCAGGTCAAATTTCATAGCCTGTGCGCCTCACTTGGGGATCACTATACTATCTACCTGCTCAGATGTTCTGAGAACTAAATGAATTAATATATGGAAACACCTTAGAGTGTGCCTGTGTAGTACATAACAGTAAGCATTCAACCATTAACCAAAACTGTCATGGAGTGCCATTGAATCACTTCCAACTCATAGGGACTCTGTATAGGGTTTCCAAGGAGCGGCTGGTGGGTGCGAACTGCTAACCTTTCCATTAACAATTTCAGTGCTTATCCGACAGTGTCACACCAAAATACTGGTGGTTTCACGTAGTACCTTGGAAGAAAGACCTGGCTATCTACTTCCATAATCCCAGCCATTGAAAACCCTAGCGAGCACACAGGTGTGCTCTGACCAACATCAGATTGCTAGAATTCAACTGACTTGATGACAACTGGTTTGGTTTGTGACTTTTTTTTGTGTGTGTGTGTGGGGGGGGAGGTGAGGGGCCATAAGTAAGTGCTCAATGGATATTAACAATTATCAATTGTACAGGGGGCTTAGTAAACAGTGTTGAGTAAATCAGACATGGTCACTGTCTTTATGAAGTTTTTGTTGTTGTTGTTAAGTGCCGTCTAGCGACCCTGCACAGGGTTTCCGAGGCTGTAAATCTTTACGGGAGTAGAAAGCCTCATCTTTCTCCCGCGGAGCGGCTGGTAATTTCGAACCGCTGACCTTAAGGTTCGCAGCCCGATTCGTAACCACTACGCTACCAGAGCTCCTCATTTCGGTGTCTCTTAACCCACCATGCACATTTCATCACTATACTTAGTTAAGAGACTAGTCATGGTTTTTGCTTAATTGGGTAAGTTGTTGTTGTTATGTGCCGTGGCATCAGTTCTGATTCATAGCGACCCTGTACAGGGTTTCTGAGGCTGTAAATCTTTACGGGAGCAGAAAGCCTCATCTTTCTTCCGCGGAACAGCTGGTAGTTTCAAACTGCTGACCTTGTGGTTCGCAGCCCGATTCGTAACCACTACGCTACCAGAGCTCCTTAATTGGGTAAGCAGGACAGAGAAAAGTGTGGAGTCATTGATCATTTCAACTGTCATCAGTTTGTTGGAAAAATAAGTACACTGGTAGCGTAGTGGTTACGAATTGGGCTGCGAGCCGCAAGGTCAGCAGTTCGAAACTACCAGCCGCTCCACGGGAGAAAGATGAGGCGGTCTGCTCCCATAAAGATTCACAGCCTCGGAAACCCTGTGTAGGGTCGCTATGAGTCGGAACCGACTCCACAGCACATAACAACAACAACAACAATCTTCCAATAACAAGGTTATCTTAATGTTGGAAAATACAGCAAGTTACCCAAGAGCAACAGCCGTGACATAACAAAGGCTCTGTGACTGGCGTCTCCACCATTCAATTCTATTAAACCACCAAGAGAGGGGTGCTTCTGCCCTTCTTTTAACACATCAACCATAAGATCCTGAAATTCGAAATTCAAAATCCTGAAATTCGAAATTCTCAAAGGATTTGTGAATGACATTATTTCTTATTCTCCAAGAGAAGTGTGTCCTAAGTATATTATAACATAACAAGCAAACCAGAGGAATTTATAGTAAAAACAAGTAATTTTTGCAAACATTAGATGCTGTTCTCTTGAACAGATAATGAATCTTTGCACGACACAGAGATATTTTTATCCAATGTCATGCTTTTTTTCTTTGCTATTCCTTAAATGATCTTTGGGGTGACCTCTTTTTTATTCAGTTCTACTGACATGATTCCCATCTCTCTCAACACAGACACGTGCCTTTTCCTTCAGTTTCAGAAGTTTTATATTTCATATGAGGCTTTTAAGATCAATTTCTCTCACTCAGGCTGACTCTCATTCACTCATCTCTGGGTCCAGGGAAATGTGCCAAACAACATCTACAGTTCACTGTGAAAAGGAACATAGTCTGCTAACTCAGACGTGTACAGAAATGTACCATGATTCATCTGAGAAAAGCAAAATCTTCATAATGAACACAGGCTAATGCTACAAAGGACTCCTGGTATGGTGCTGTCAGTTAATGCGTCAGACTGCAAAGTCGTTTGAGCTGCAAAGTCAGCGGTTCAAGCTCACCAGCTGCTCCTCAGAAACCTTACACAGGATGTCACTATGGGTCGGAAACGGACTCTACAGCACTTAACAACAACAACAAATGCTGTAAAAGGCAGACAAAAAGGAGGGATGTTAAAGACACAAATTAACATATCCCAAATCACTGAGCACTAAGGCCCAGAGCTAGGGTTCAGTCTCAGACAATTTGGTTCAAGGAGTCACGCTCTTAACTGCCACACTATATACACTGAGTTGAGGAAAAAACAAAAACCAAGGGGAACATTTATGTAAACTTGTGGCCAGGGAAACCACAGAAATGATGAATAAGCTGTTAGAAATGACTGGAGCCAGAAAGAAGATGATCAAGGTTGAGCAGCTCCTATCCATAAAGCAGGACTGATAGGCAGATGTAGTTCATGATTTCACTACTTCAGAGACTGAATGACAGTGAGCTAAACTGGTACCATTTCTGACGTCATCTGTGTCAGACAAGAATTGCTTTGTAAGGTTTTCAATGGCTGACTTTTCAGAAGCGGATCACCAATTCTTCCTTCGATACGTACCTGTGAGTGGACTTGAAACCCCAACCTTTCTCTTAGCAGCCACGTCCTTAACCATTTGCAACTGAGCCTCAATCACATTCTTTTGGGGCCTAGACTAGTTGGAGGCCTGTTCTGCCTCAGCTTTGAGGGGGGAAAAAAAAATCAGTAAATTTCTTTTTATTTCATTAAAGTTCCAAGGAGTGCTGGTGACACATTGGCTAAGCACTTGGCTTCTAACTGAAAGGTTAGCAGTTCCAATACTCCCAGGGGCTCTGTGTTAGAAAGACCTGATGGGTGCTTTCGGAGAGACTGCTGTTAGTTGTTGCTAGGTGTTGTTGAGTCAGCACTAACCCCTAGCGACCATATGAACAACTGAAAACACTACCTGGTCCCCTGGCATGCTCACAATTATTGGTATGTTTCAGCTCACTGCTATAGACATCTTGTCAGTTCATCTCTGTGGGGTAGTTCCTCTTTTCTGCTAACCCTCTACTTTACCAACCATCATGCCATTTTCCAGGGACTCGTGATAACATTCCAAAGTACAAGGTCTCACCATCCTGACACCTAAGGAGCATTCTGGCTGTACTCTTTCCAAGACAGATTCATTCGTTCTGCTGTCCACAGTACTTTTTCCATTTTTCTCCAACACCATAATTCAAGTGTATCAGTTTTTCTCTGGTAGTCCTTATTCATTGTCCAGCTTTCACATGCCTGTGAGGCTACTGACAGTGGTCTGGTTTGGGTCAGGCGCACCTTAGTCCCCAATGTGACATCCTTGTTCTTGGACACTTTTCAAGAGATCGTTTGCAGCAATTCGCCCAATAACTATGCAATTTAATTTCTTGACTCCTGCTTCCATCAGTGTGTACCGTGGCTCCAAGTAAAATGAAATCCTTAACAACGTACATATTTTCTCCATTTATTATGATGTTGTTTATTGCACCAATTGTTCGCTTTCAGAAAACAAGTTGTTTGCGAGCCTTCCTCCAATCCTGATGTCGTCTTCTTCAGATAGTCCAGCTTCTCAGATTCTTTGCTCAGCGTACAGATTGAATATATATGGTGAAGGGATACAACCCTCATGTATATCTTTCCTGATTTTAAATCGTGTGATATCCTGTTGTTCTAGTCCAATGTTGTATGTTCAAGTTCAGCATGCGCACCTCTACAATTACGTGTTCTAGAATTACCATTCTTTGCAATGTTACCCATAGTTTGTTATGATTCACACAGCTAAATGCATTGGCAAACTCAATAAACACAAATTAATATTTTTCTGCTTATTTTTCCCTTTCTGCTAAGATCCAGCTGATGGCAGCAATGATACCCCCTTGTCCCATGTCCTCTCTGGAATTCAGCTTGAATTTCTGCAGCTCCCTGTACATCTACGGATGCAACCAGTTTTGAATTCTCATCAGCAAAATCTTAAATGAATATAGCACATTGATTTTGTTCGTTTACTTCTGCATTCTGTTGGGTCATCTCTCTTTGGATTGGGCACAAATATAAATCTCTTTTCAGCTGAATGGTCAGGTCTCTGTCTTCCAGAAGTGTCGGCACAGTCTAGCGCTACGAGCACTGTTTCTGTCTGCTGAAACATTACATTTGGTATTCGTCAATTCCTGGAACACTGTTTCAGTGCGGCTTGGGCTTCCTCATTCAATACCATCAGCTCTTAATCATATGCTGTCTTGAAATGGTTAAACATCAACCATTTACTTCATCTTCTTTTGATGCTTTGGGCATCATTTAATATTTTGTTCATTGCTGTTGTTAATTATTAATTAACAATTGTTAATTGTTAATCAGTTCTAACTCAAGATGACCCTGTATAGGGTTTCTGACACCGTAAGTCTTTAAGGGAGCTTTTCTCCCATGGAGCAGCTGGTAGATTTGAACTGCTGAACTTCTGGTTTGAAGTCCAGTGCTTATCCTACAGAGCCATCACGCTCTCTATAGTATCCTTCATAAATTCAGATTAAGGCCTAGATTTTTTCTTTAGTTCTCTCAGTTTGAAAAATGCTGAACTTGTTCTTCCCTCTTGGTATTTTAATTCCAGATCTTTCCACACTTCATTAGAACACTCTGTCTGCTTGCGTTGTTCTTTGAACCCTTCTGTTGAGCTCTTCCACATCATCATTGCTTCCATTCCTGTTAGCACTCTATACACAAGGGTGAGCGGATGTCAGAGTTTCCGAGTCTCTTCTGACGTTCACTTTGGTCTTTTCTTTCTCTCCTGAGTTTTTAAGGGCCTTCTGCTTTTTTCTCTTACGATGTTCTTGATGTACCCCACAACTCGTCTGGTCTCCAGTTACTAGTGTTCAGTGCATAGCTTTTCTTGTGATGATTTCTAAATTTAAATGGAATATGCTTTGGCTTTTGTAAACTTAATGTTCTTCAGCTTCATCCTGAACTTACATATGAACAATGGATGGTCTAGTCCAGTCAGCCCCTGACCTTGTTTTTGACTGATGACATGGAGCTTCTCCGTCGTCTCTTCCCAGAGAAGCAGTCCATTGATTCCTGTGTATTCCATCTGGTGAGGTCCACGTGTTTAGTTGTCTTGCATGTTGTTGGAGAAAAAAAGGTATTTACAATAATAACTTATTGGTCTTACAAAATGCTGTCATGTGATCTCCAGTTTTGTTTCTATCATCAAGGCTTTATTTTCCAACTACTTACTCTTCCTCTTTGTTTCTACCTTGCATCCCAAGTGAATGTGTGATCAGCTCAAGATTGAAGAACTTGAAAGAATTCCATTTCTTCATCATTGGCTTTGGTGGTTGGTGTATAAATCTGAATGACACTGATAACTATTCTTGTAGGCATAGAAATTTTATCCTACCACAGATGCTGTTGTACTTCAAGACAGATTTTGAAATGCTCTTTTTGATGATGAAGGCAATGCCATACCTCTAGCATGTGTCATTCCCAGAATAGTAAATCATGTGATTATCCAACTTAAGATGGTCAATGCCTGTCCATTTCAGCTCAGCAATGGCTACGATGTGAATCGTTAGCGGTTGCATTTCTGACAACTTCTGATTTTCCTAGATTCATACGTCATATTTCCACATTCTGTTTATAAATGCATAGCTGTCTCTTCTCCCTTTGTATCGCGCCCCATCAGCAAATGAAGGTTCCAAAAGCTTTACTCCATCGCATCACAAATGTCAGTTCTACTTTGAGGAGGGAGAAAGTTCTTCCTCATATGTATTTTGAGTGCCTTCCACCTGAGGAAGTCATCTTCCAGCACTGTATCAGATGATGTCTCACTGCTTTTCATTGGTTTTCTGGGGATAATTCCTCAGAAGTAAACCGTCTAGTCATTCTTCCTAGTCTGTTTATAGTCTGGGAAACTCTGCTAACATCTACCCACCATGGGTAACCCTGCTAGTATTTGCAACGTAAGTGGCACAGCTTCAAGAATCACAGCAACACGCAAACCCCCACAGTATGAGAAACTGAAAGACATATGAAGCCACAAAGATTACAGCCTAGGAAATCCTTTGGGGTAGCTCTACTCTGTAGTGGGGCCTCTATGAAGTCAAAAATCAATTCAACAGTACACAAAAACAACAAAGTTTTACTCAGTGTCTAACTGAAACTGCCAAGCAAATTAGTTAGATGTCTTTTCTTCACAAGACTGAATGCTCATTTTAAAGTTGGCTGCAGTAGCAAACCAACAAGGGCTTCCCAGAAATTCAAGCTGGATGCAGAATAGAATATGAAGTAAGGGATATCATTCCTGACATCTGAAGGATATTGGCATAAAGCAAGGGTACCAAAAAAGATGATTACTTATGTTTTATTTACTATGTAAAGACATTTGCCTATGTGGATCCTAACAAACTACAGATAACATTGTGAAGAGTGGGAATTCTAGAACATTTAATTGTGCTCATGCAGAACCTGCACACAGGCCAAGAGACAGTAATTCTAGCAAAACAAGTGGATATTGCACGGTTTTCAATCAGGAACGGTGTGCTTCAAGGTTGTAGCCTTTCACCATTACTCATTCAATCTATATGGCATCTTGGTGTATAAGCTGTAGGATAAGCACTGGACTGCTAACCAAATGATTGGGGTTTCAAACCCACCAGCCACTCCTGGGAAACATCATACAGTGCCACTATGAGTCAGAAGCAACTCGACGGCACTTAACAACAACAAATTCCATCTGTCTGCTGAGCAAATAAACCAAGAATCTGGACTATATGGAGAAGAACATGGCATCAGGATTGAAGGAAGGTTCATGACAACCTACAATATACAGATGACATAACCTTACTTGATTAAAACACAGGGGATCTGATGATGATCAAAGACTACAGCCTTCAGTATGGATTAGCACTCAACATAAAGAAAGCAAATACCCTCACAACTGGACCAATAAACAACATCAGATGAATGGAAAAGTATTGAAATTGACAAGAATTTCATTTTACTTGGAGCCACAATCAACACTCACTGAACCAGCAGTAAAGAAATCAAAAGCCATATGGCACCAGGCAAATTTGCCCCAAAGACCTCTCAAAGGTGTTGAAAGGCAAAGATGTCATTTTAAGGATTAAGGGTGTACCTGGCCCAAGTCATAGTGCTTTTTAACAGTCTCTTATGCACGTGACAACTGGACAGTGAAAAAAACAGGCAGAAGAACTGATCTATTTGAATCATAGCGTTGGTGAAGAATACTGGAAGTACCACGGATGGCCAGAAGAACAAACACATCTATCTGGGAGGATGCACAGTCAGAATGCTCCTTAGACGTGAGGAGGGTGAGACTTTGGACATGGTATCAGGAAGCCAAGTCCCTGGAAAAGGACAGGAAAGAGGGTCCGTGAAAAAGAGGAACATCCTTAAGGAGACAGATTGGGCACAGTGGCTACAAGAGTGGCCTCAAGCTGAACAAAAACTGTGAGGATGTTGTAGCACCAGGAGGTTTCTCTTTCTATTGTACATATTGGGCTGCGATGAGTTGGAACTGATTCAAAGGCACCTATCAACAACATCATTTTCTTCACAAGACTAAATACTCATTCGAAAACCAAAATACTACATAGTACTTTGTGGTATTAGGTTGATAAAATCTAAAACAGAACAAATTTTTAAAAAATTTGTCTCAAAAAAACAAGGGAAACCGGAAGTGATCATGAATTCATTTGCTGTTTCAAAATCTTTATAAATATGATACTGGCATGATTAGACTAATCTTACTCTGCATGAAGGAGCACCAATGGTACAGTGGGTTAAGTACTGGGCTGCTAACTGAAAGGTCAGTTCGAACCCACCAGTCATGGGAGGAAGAGGAGGCTGTTTGCTTCTGTCAAGACGTACAGTTTCAGAAACCCTAAGGAGCAATGCTACTCGGTCCTATGAGGGGATTTCAAAAACTTCCTGGAAAAACTCCATTCTCTTTTATTTTTCCACAAACTTTTTGAAGCTCCTTGGTATATAGGGCCATTATGAGTTGGAGGTGAGTAGATGGTTTAGTTTTATGGGTTTCATAACATAAGAAACACTGAGTGGAGCAAATGGTTAAGTAACTGGCTACTAAGCAAAAGGTTGGTGGTTCAAGTCCACTCTGGGGCACCTCAGTAGTTCTGGCGATCTACTTCAGAAAAATCAGTCTTGAGAAATCAGTCTTTCTCAACCCAGAACCTGGTGGGGCATGGTTCTATTCCGACGCACACAGGACCATCATGACTGGGAGTCCATTTGACAGCTCTTGGCTGCTCCTGTTTGTTTGTTAAGGACCTAAAGCTACATGTCATTGCCTAGATACTTGTAACGTCTCTGAAATTGCACATACTTACTTATAACCTACGATAAGAAGCATGCTAGAGTTGAATGGGAATCGAGTAAACATCAGAAATGAAGGTGAAAGCCTGTCAAAGCCGGAGGAGAGACTTACACTGTATGGCTCGGAGGCGGGGGATTCTCGTTGGGCTGCTCGGTGGGCTAGAGCTGTTACTATGCAGACTTCTCCGTTTCTCCAGGTTGGGAGAAGCCTGCACAGTAATTTTGTGCTGAAAATCTGTTGGATGAAAGAAGAAAAAAAAAAAAAAAAAAGGATTGAGATTTCACAGCTTAAGTTATTGTCATATTCATGTCTTTAGCATCAAAGCAAAAGTTGCAAGATGGTAAATATGAAGTCTATTTCAAAGCAGGACTGTGAATGGGTTCATTCTAGACAATGATCCCCCAGTGGTTCTTAACTGGTCTTACGTACACACGTTACTATACATAAGGGAATCTTGTTAAAATATAGATTCTGATTCAATATTATCAGGTGGAAAGGCAAATTCTCAGCAGCGGGTCAAACCAGAATCGCCTGATTTGAAGCCCTGCTTTCTTACTTTAGTGTATCTTCCATTCAAGGTTCAAGGTGTATTAGAGCTTATATTGTAAATCAGTTGGTTTGTGGGAAACTGTAGTTTACATCAGGTGTCCTAATCTCTTTTGAGTCTTGATATAAATTCAGACACCAGCTGAGTTCTTTCTGACCACTAACCCAACATTGTGATGCTCACACCTCCAGGCAAATACAGGGGGAGGCAGGTTTGCATTCAGGCTTGCACAAAGAACCAGGGAACTTACCTGGGCTTGTCCTTGATGATTTGCCAAAATGAACCACGTATCTAATTTAAAAGTCAGGGTGCTAAGTCAAACTCCACCCACAGTGTAGCAGGTAGTGAAAGCTCCACGGCCAATCCTGTAAGCTTTTTGAACATGCACTGGTGTAGGTGTCCCCATCATGGTTTTAGCCCCGGTTCTGTACTCCCACCTGTGACTGCGATGAACTGACCTGCCACCAATCCTGGTCTCGTGATAACTCAGTTTTCATTTCATGTATAGTTAGTCCGGTGGCCACGAGTCTGTGGGCTGCATTGCGGTCTCTGTACTGAGTACATGCTCAGGTTTCCCTCATCCAGAATGACTGTCTTTGCCTTGTCTCTATCCCTGGTTAAGGCTTACTAAGAGTCTCTGTAGACTATGAATCTTGGGTTTCTCCCCAAGTGCAAAGTGCCCTGGTGTGGTGTAGTGGGATAAAGCACTAGACCACAAGGTTGCTGCGTTGAACCACAAGGTCAGCAGTTCAAACTCACCAGCCGCTCCTTGAAAACCCTATACAGACTCACCATGAGTCGGAACCGACTCGACAGCACTTAACAATAACAACAGCAACAAAGACAAAACATAATATTTCAGAGTTTATGATATGCTAGATATAGTGAGACACTTGCACACACACAGAGAAAATAAAGTTTTACTTCAACTTAATAATCTTCTGGGGAGACAGTTATTTATAAAACAATAATAACAAAATTGAAGAAGGAGGTCCTGGTTTTAAATGACTTCTGGTCTGTCACTAACAAACTAGGTGTCTCACAGAAGGACACAGACTTTCTGAGTCTCTTTCCTCACCTGTTAAAAGTAAACAAGATCTCTCATAGTTGTGATGACTACAATGTTGTTGTGAAGTGCTGTGGAGTCGGTCCTGGCTCATAGTGATGCTACATAGGGTTTCCAAGGAGCAACTGGTGGGTTTGAACTGTTTATCTTTTGGTTCACAGTCCAGTGCTGATCCTACATTGCCACACCAGGAGTCCAATAGAAAGTGTCAATTAAAAGCATTCTGGGGTCAAAGTATTCTACAAATGTTACTTACACATATACAGACTAGTTCACCATCAGTCTGTCACAATGAGATGCCTGGGTGTTACTATGATGCTGAAAACAACGCCACCAGCATGTTAACTTATGATGGATAAGTTTCAGTAGAGCTTTAAGATTAAGCAAACCAGGAAGAATGCCCTGGCAATCTCCTACCTAGAATTGGCCCAAAACAGCAGAGCACTGCTCAACTCTGTTACCTTGGACATATTATCCATAGGAATCAGTGTGTTTCGCTAAGCCAAGAACAAAAGAGAGTTGGCAGACCTTTGGTGATTGGTGACATGGGCAGGCACAGTAAGCAAAGTGATGGACTTAAAACCGCCAGCAATTGTGATGATGTAGGACACTGTGTTTGCCATGAGTCAGAGTTGACTTGACAGCAGTTACTACATGCCACGGTGATATCCTCTCACCGTACTGACTTAATCTGTATGCTGAGCAAGTCATCAGAGAAGCTGGATGATATCAAGTACAGCATAGCATCAGGATTAGAGGAAGATCCCTTAACGACCTGAGATATGCAGATGACACAACCTTGTCTGCTGAGAGCAAAGAGGACTTAAAACACTTACTGATGGAGATCAAAGACCATAGCCTTCAGGGTGAACTGCAACTCAATGCAAAGAAAACTACATTACTCACAACTGGATGACTAAATAACACTGTGACAAATGGAGAAAAGGGTGAACTTGCCGAGGACTTCATTTTGCTTGGATCCACCATCAACACTCATGGAAGCAGTAGTCAAGTAGTCAGTGGGAAACTTTGCTGCATGAGGACCTCTTTAAAATATTAAAGAGCAAAGATGCCAGTATGAGGACCAAGTGCGCCTTATGTTTTCATGGTGTTTTCAACAGCCTCACTCACACGCATGTGAAAGTTGGACGATGCATAAGAAAGACTGTACAAGAATTGATGCATTTGAGCTATGGTGTTGGAGGAGAATATTGAAAGTATCATGGAATGTCAAAGAACAAACCAATCTGTGTTGGAAGAAATACAGCTAGAAAACTCCTCAGAAGCCAGGATGGCAACATTTCATCTTTTATGCTTCAGAAATATTCTCAGGAGAGATATCTGAAATATTATCTGGGAAAGGACAGTGGAGGGTCAACAAAAAAGAGAAGGACCCCCAAAGAGATGGATTAGCACAGTGGAGGGTGGAGGGTCAGTGCTTGGGACAGTGGAGGGTCAACAAAAAAGAGAAGGACCCCCAAAGAGATGGATTAGCACAGGGACAGAAGCAATGGGCAGAAGCAAAACAGCAATTCTGCGGCTTGCACGGTATTTGGCTCTCTTGTGCATGAGCTGCAACTGACTTAAACAACTACACTGATATCTACCTAACCATCAAGCTCAGCATTTTTCAAGCTGAAAGAACTGAAGAAAAAATTCAAGTCTCGACTTGCAATATTGAAGGATTCTACTGAGGTACTGCAAGATAAGCACTGGACTGGTAACGGCAAGGTTGGCAGTTCAAACCCACAAGCCACTTTTGGACACAGGGTCACTATGAGTTGGAACTACTCGATGGGACACTACAACAAACAAAACTGAGTGAGTCAGTAAACATCAAATGAAGTTGGAAGGGATACACACAGTTACTGTATCCAAGAGAATTGGTTGATGTTCAATCATTTCAAATGGTACCATAGGATAAAGAACTGATGATACTGAAGAAAGAAGTCCAGGCTGCACTGAAGACACTGGCCAAAAATAAGGCACCAGAAATTGATGGTTTATGAACTGAAATCTTTCAACAAACTCATGCATCACTGAAGTTGTTCACTCATCTAATACCAAGAAATTTGGAAGGCAGCTAATTGACCAACCAATTGGAAGAGATCCATATTTGTGGCCATTCCATAGAAAGCTGACCCAACAGAATGAGGAATTCATCGAACAATATCATTAATATCATGTACAAGTAAAATATTGCTGAAGATAATTAAAAAACAGCTGCAACGGTCCATGGACAGGGAGTTACCAGAAGTTCACGTCGGATTCAGAAACGGAGGTGAAGTAGGGATGTCATTGCTGATATCAGATGGATCTTGGCTGAAAGCAGAAAATACTGGAAGGAAGTTTACCTGTGCTTTTTTGGTGATATTGATGACAAAGATATTTGTGTGGATCAGAACAAACTATCGATAACATTGTGAGCAACGGTTATTCCAGATTATTGAACTGTGCTCATGAGGAAACTATACATAGACCAAGAAGCAGTCATTGCCACAAAATATGGTAATAGTGAATGGTTTAAAATTAAGAAAGGTATGCACCACGGCTGTATCCTTTCACCATACTTATCCAATCTGTATGGCATTAGGGGTGGAGGAAAACACATTAACAATTACAATATGGCAAACCTCGCTTGCTGAAAGTAAAGAGGACTTGAAATACTGAAGAAGATAAACCACCATGCAGTACGGATTGCACTCTTTAAAAAAATTTTTATTGTGAATTAAGTGAAGGTTTACAGACAAGATCATCCGTTTTACAGTCAATAAATCCTACGCTTCATTTCATCTCAATCATTGCAATTCCCTCCATGCAACAACAGTTATCCCACTTCCTCCCTGCAGTTCCTAGTTCCATTTATTCCATCTTCAGATCCCTTCTCAACTGTGTCCTTAGGAAAATGCTGCCCTTTTGATCTGGAATGACTGAGTGCTCCATCATTCATAATAAGCATACCGCAGTAGTGGTGTGGCTCCCCCTGTGGACCTACCTACTGCTTGGCTGAACGTTGAGCCGTGAGGGTGAGTTCTTTTCCAGACCTCAAGGGTGGTCACGGCCTATAGTCTCAGGTTCCTCCAGTCTCTTCTTTCTAACCAGTAAGCTCAATCTCTCTGGTGTTTTGTTGTTTTTTTTTTTTAAATAATTTTGAGTTTTGTTCCACATATTCCACCGCTCTGTCCGGGACCTTCCAATGTGATCCCTTTCAGAGCCATTGGTAGTGATAACTGGGTACTAACTAGCTCTTCTGGTCCCACAGTGCTGGTGACTGATGTTCACATGGTCTATCGGTCCACTGGACTAAGTGATTCCAAGCATCTTCAATTCTCAACACTTTTCTTTCTTCTGCCCATGGAGAGACCAATAGCTGCACCTTAGACAGCTGCTCATGAGCTTTTACTATCCCAGATGCTAATCACCAGCGTCAGATGTAGAACATTGTCACTGAGGACTATGCTATGCCAATTGACCATGGTGTCCCCTGAGACTATGGTCCTGAGCCCCCAGGTTCAGATATTCATTGTTGAATAATATCTAAGAAGTTTTCATTATTTTGCCCACTGTATGCTCCACCACATTCATAGCTGTGTTTACAGAAAAGGTAAGTACTCATGTACCAATATCTTCTTTCAAACTAATATAGCTATGGGAAATATAAATATATATGTATATATATATATTCCATTTTGTCTTCCATATCCATTCAGCATGTGTCTTGGTCCGTGTATCTACTTGCAGAACACTGTTGTTCCAAGGTTGTGTATACATCACTATTTACTTTCATCTCCTTTAGCTCTGTATACCTCCCTGTGTCTCCACCATTCTTCTGCCAACCTCTCTCGTCTTGTTTATTGCCCTTCCCTTTCTTGTATGTTGGCCACTCCATCACCCGAGTTAACATGTGTCTACCCTCTAGGCAGTGAACTACTATCCCTTCCCTCCCAAACCATAAAAGAATATTTCTTTTTGTCTCTTTCAAATTTTTATACATTTGTGGAACATTTAAATATAGATATGTCCCCCTCTTTCTTCCTTACCATTCAGTCTAAATCTCAATCCCTATAGCTACACAAAGAACACTGTTGTCCCAAGGTTGTGTAGATATCACGATGTACATCTAGCCCCTTTAGCCCATGCATACCTCTTTATGTCCTCACCGATCTTCATTTTTCTTCTGCCACCCTCCCTCTTCTTGTAGGTTGCCCTCCCCTTTACCTAAGCTCTCTCCTCCTTGCAACCCCTAGAAACCATCAAAAATGTTTCTTTTTAGTTGGGAAACCTTTTTTTACACTTTTACAATAATGGTCTCATACAATATTGGTTCTTTTGTGACTAATTTCACTCAACATAATGTGCTCCAGGTTCATCCAAGTTATGAGGTGTTTCACAGATTCGTCATTATTCTTCAATGTTGTATAGTATTCCATTGTGCGTATGACCCTGTGTTTATTCATCCTTCTATTGTTAGGCACTTGAGCTGTCTTCATCTTTTTGCTATTGTAAATACTGCTGCGATGAACATCACTGTGCATGTATCTACTCATGTTAGGGCTCATATTTCTTGTGGATCTATACATCAAGTAAAGGGATTGCTGGGTCAAGAGGCATTTCTATTTCCAACTTTCTGAGGAAGTGCCATGCAGTTCTCCAGAGTAGTTGAACCATTTTACAGTCCCACCAGCAATGTAGGAAGGTCGCAGTTACTCCGCACCCTCACTAGCATTTGTTATTTGAACTTGGCTATTAATGCTGGTAAGAGATCTTGTTTTGGTATTAATTTGCAACTCTTTAATGGCTAATGATCACGACCATTTCTTGGTATGTTTGTTCGCTGGCTAGATGTCTTCCTTGGCGAAGTGTCTGTTTATGTCCTGTGCCCATTTTACCTGGGTCGTTTGTATTTTTCTTGTAGAGATGCTGTAGTTTCCGGTAACTTGTAGATATTAGTCCCTTTTCTGATATGTTGTTGCAAAGAAATTTTTTCCCAGTCTGTGGCCTCTGTTTTCACACTTTCGGTGAAATCTTTTTTGTTGTTCTTTTTGTTTTATTGTGAATTATGTGATAGTTTACATGGGAGAACATTAGTTTTACATTCATCCTATTGTATATCGTTTAATTGCCATGGTGACAATCCCCTCCATGCATAATCAACCAACCAAATGGTATATACTACAATACAAGCCAGCCCCCTCGGTCATCAACACACAGCCCCTCTACCTCTCTGGGTCTAAAGTCCCCAGACACTCCATCTCTCCACATTATTGTCTCTGTCTCCATCTCTGGCGACACTGCTTCTCTGGGTAGAGTCCCGCTCTCTACTCTTCTCCCTTGATGGTCCCAGGGACCTCAACTCCTAGAATGCAAAGTTAATCACTCCCCTCCTTGCTATAAAACATCTTTACATTTCCAACCCTCACAATCAGGCCTGACAACAATTATTCACTATTGCATCACAAGAGACCTATCCCCATGTCCTTTCATCAGCCCTGCCTAGACAGACTGGATACTACTCAGTGGAGATTCTACCTTACTCCATGGCCTCTGGATCTAGATTCCCTCTTGAAAGCTTGTAAGCCAGTCACTTCATGCCTTTGTAGCTCCCCCATTTTGGGTAGCCAATGTCCAAGTTGCCCATCCCTGTCTACCCTGTGTATGGAGGGGGTGGGAATGATCCTCACTGTAAAGATTTGTTCCCTCTTTTGAGTGAATGCTTCCATAGGTGTAGGTCAAGTTCATCAAATTGTATCAGATTACTCTTTTTTTCCTCGTCTTTCTTCTTCTAGTTGAGCTCTGATCATCCAGTTGTTGAAGCCAGGTCGAGTGGGTATTATCTGCAAGTGTGGGTGTACTTATGCATATGCCCTCTCTTCTTATCAGGTGGATGCTTCACTCTCCACTCCAGTCCTCTGTGGCTATGTCACTGACTCTGAGCCCAAGAGTCCCCAGGTCTTGCCATGCTGCTGCCAACCAGGTCTTCACCTGGGTTCACAGTAGTCTACTGCATGTTGTAGGGCTTAGCTCTCAGCTTCATTGCTGTTTTTCTCTCACTTCCCCTTATCGGTAACGAACGTGGTCACCAATCAGAGCGTGTATTCCTACTGAGTCTTAGTCATGGAAGGAGGTTTGCTCTAAGGGGACCCAGCCACTTGCCTTGATGTCTCCTGAGTCGGTGAAATCTTTTGATGCACGTAACTTCCTAAAATTTAAGAGGTTCCAGTCATCTAGTTTGCCTTCTACTGCTTGTGTGTTGTTTGTAATGTTTGATAGTGTATTTATGCAATGTATTGCTGTTGTTGTTAAATGACACTGACTCGGTTCTGAGTCATAGTGATACTGTATAGGGTTTCCGAGGAGCTGCTGGTGGATTTGAACAGCGGACCTTGTGGTTCACAGTCTAGTGCTGATCCACAACACCACGCAAGAAACCCATGCCACGTATTGCTATTGTTGTTAAGTAACGTCGACTCAGTTCTGACCCACAGCGACCCTGTATAGGGTTCCCAGGGTGCAGCTGGTGAGCTTGAACTACCGATCTTGTGATTCAAACTGACTTTGCAGTTTAGTACATTAATCCACAGCACTAGAGCCCCTAAATTTGTCCCCATTTTTTCACTGCTGATCTATATAGTTCTAGGTTTTGCATTTAGGCCTTTAATCCATATTGAGTTTGTTTTTGTCTATGGTGTGAGATTTGCTTCATTCTTCTGCAAATCAACTTCTAGTTTTGCTAGCACCATTTGTGGAAGACACAATCTCTTCCCCATTTAATGTATCTGGCCCTTTGTCAATGATTGGTTGACTATATGTGGCTGGATTTACGTCTGAGTTCTCAATTCTGTTCCATTGATCTAGATATCTTTCATTGTACCAGTACCAGGCTGTTTTGATCACTGTGGTTGTGTACTAATTTGTCAGATCAGTGAGTGAGAGGGCTCCAATTTGCTCTTCTGCTTAAGCAGTGCTTTGCTTATCCTAGGTCTCTTTCCTCTCCATATAAAGTTCATGGTCATTTTTTCAATCTCTTTAAAGAATGATGCTGGGATCTGGACTTATATTGACTTATAGCTATAGATTGCTTTGGGTAGCACTGACATTATCACAATGTTAACTTTTCCTATCTGTGAGCATGGTATATTCTTCCATTTGGCTTTTTGTAGCAGTGCTTTATAGTTTTGTTTGTACTGGGTTTTCTTTCTTTGATTAGTTTTATTTCTCCTGGTGTGACACCATACGAAAAGCACTGGACCACAAGGTCAGTTTGAACCAGGAAGTAAACATTCAAACTCACCAACCACTTCTCAGAAACCACATTTGTTGTTGTTGTTAGGTGCCACCGAGTCGGTACCGACTCATAGTGACCTTATGCACAGCAGAACGAAACACTGCCCGATCTTCGGCCAAACTCACAATGTTGCCACGTTTGAGTCCACTGATGCTGCTACTTGCCAATCCATCTTGTTAGGGGGTCTTCCTCTTTTTCTCTCACCCTCCACTTTACCAAACATGATATCCTTCTCCAGCAACTGGTCCCTCCTGACAACATGGCCGAAGTATGAGAGACAAAGTTTGGCCATCCTGGCTTCCGAGGAGCATTCTGGCTGCACTTCTTTACACAAGGATCTGTTGGTTCTTTTGGCAGCCCATGGCACTTTCAATATTCTCCTCCAACACCGTAACTCAAATGCATCAATTCTTCTATAGTCGTTTTGCTCGCTGTCCAACTTTCACATGCATATGAGTTTATCAAAAATACCATGGCAAGGGTCAGGCACACTTTAGTCCTCAAACTGACATCTTTGCTCTTCAACACTTTAAAGAAGTCTTGTGCAGCAGAGTTACCTACTGCAATATTTTGTTTGATATCTTGACCGCTGCTTCCATGAGTGTTGATAGTGGATCCAAGCAAAATGAAGTTTTTGACAACTTCAATCTTTTCTCCATTTATATGGACGTTGTTTATTGGAACAGTGGTGAGGATTTTTGCTTTCTTGACATTGAAGGATACCAATATCGAAGGCTGTGCTCTTTGATCTTCATCAGTAAGTACTTTTAAGTCCTCTTCGCTTTCACAAGCAAGGTTGTATCATCTGCATATCAACAGGTTGTTAATGAGTCTTCCTCCAAATTTCATGCTACATATTTCTTCATATAATCCAATTTCTCTGATTATTTGCTCAGCATGCAGACTGAATGAGTATGGTGAAAGAATACAATCCTGACACACACTTTTCCTAATTTTATATCCTACAATGTTCCCTTGTTCTGTTTGAACAACTAACTGCCTCTTGATCTATGTACAGGTTCCTCGCGAGCGCAATGAAGTGTTCCGGAGTACTCATACTTCACAATGTTGTCCATAGCTTGTCATGATCCACATAACTGAAAGTCTTTTCATAGTCAATAAAGCACAGGTAAACATCTCTCTGGTATTCTCTGCTTTTAGCCAAGATCTGTCTGATGTCAGCAATGATATCCCTCATTCCATGTCCTCTTCTGAATCTGGCTTAAAGCTCTGGAAGGTCTTTGTCAATGTACTGTTGCTGCTGCTTTTGTATTACCTTTAGTAAAACTTTACTCACATGGGATATCAATGATATTGTCAGATGATTTCTGCATTCTGTTCGGTCACCTTTCTTTGGAATGGGCACAAATATGGATCTCTTCCAATCAGTCGACCAGATAGTTGTCTTCCAAATTTCTTGGAAAAAATGAGTGAGTGTGCTGCCTCACTTTCTTGAAAAGATTTCAATTTGTATTACATCAATCCCTGGTGCCTTGTTCTTTGCCAGTTCCTTTATGCACTTTGGACTTCATCCTTCAGTATCTTTGGTTCTTGATCATATGCTACCTCTTGAAATGACTGATCATTTCTTTTTGGCACAATCGTTCTGTGTATCGCTTCCATCTTCTTTTGATGCTTTCTACATCATTCAATATTTTACCCAGAGAATCCCTCAATACTTGAAGCGGAGGTTTGAATTTTTCTTCAGTTCCCTCAGCCTAAGAAATGCTGGGTATGTTCTTCCCTTTCGGTTTCCTAACTCCAATTCTTTGCACATTTCATCGTAATATTTGATTTTGCCTTCTCGAGCTGACCTTTGAAATGTTCTGTTCAGCTCTTGTACCTCCTCACTGCTTCCATTTGCTTTAGCATCTCAATGCTGGAGAGCAAGTTTCAGAATCTCTTCTGACATCCATTTTGGTCTTTTCCCTCTTTCCTGTCTTCTTAAGGACCTTTTGCTTTCTTCCTGTAAGATGTTGTCAGTGCCATCCCACAATCTTCTGGTCTTTGGTCTTTAGTGCCTAATGCATCAAATCTGTTCTGCAGGTGATCTCTCTAAGTTTGGGTGAGATATACTATAGGTCATATTTTGGCTTTCGTAGACTTGTTTTCATTTTCTTCAGCTTCAGTCTGAATTTGCATATGAGCAATTGATGGTCTTGTGCAGCAGATTTGCTCAATGCAATATGTCATTTGATTTCTTGACTGCTGCTT
>NW_006408637.1:8265009-8279994 GCF_000296735.1 Chrysochloris asiatica
TGGTGCTCTTCATCATGTTTTGATATTCTAGTGCTGACAGTGTTCCACTTCTACTTGATAAGGTTTTCAGTGACTAAATATTTGGAAGTAGTACGTCTCTCATTCCTAGTCTGTTTTCATCCAGAAGCACAACTGAAACCTGTCCACGGTGTGTGACCCTGCTAGTATTTACAATACCTGTGGCATAGCATCCAGAATCACAGCAACACAGAAGCCACCACAGTACGACAAACTGACAGAAGGGTGTTAGCTAATCCTCTTAGACTAACTTATATGTCTGCTCATTACTGTCATATGACTTTTCCCTCACAAAAGTTAATAATTATAGCAAATAAGTCATTTTTGTTGTTATTTACTAATTGGCTTCAGGTCCACTCCCTCTCCCCAAATATATTGTAAGTTTCATGTGGTAAGGATGCAGTGTTGTCTCCATCATTGCTATCTCCCACTCCAAACAAGTCAGGGCCTGATACATAAAAAGGGATGAGTAAATCTGTGTTCGATGAATGTTATCTGTTAACATTATAGCAGGGGCATTGTTTATTTCGGTCATCACATCCCTCAGTACTTGCACATGGTAGATACTCAAGTTTTGCTGAATACAATACCAGGATTTGGAATACAAAACAAATGGAAACAAAGTACCAAGGAAGCGGCTTCTTCAATAAGACCAAATAAAAAATTTAAAAAGACATCGAAAGAAAATTTACCGTGGATAAGCAAAGCACTACTAAAGGAGAAAAAAAATGTACAAGACCTTTTACTTTCCAATCTCAAAACCTACTACACAGCCACAGTAATCAAAGCAGCATGGTACAACAAGAAGACACACAGAGCAATAGAACAGAATTGAGAACCCAGTACTAGATCCATTGACTTCTGGCTAGCTGATCTTTGACAAAGGGCTGAAATGAATAAATGCAGGAAGAGAAAGTGTCTTTAACAAACAGTGCTGGCACAACTACACATCCATTTCCAGAAATATGAAACAGGATCCATATCTCACACCACAAACAAAAATGAAGTCAAGATCAATCAAACACCTACAGTCAAACCTAGAACTATATGGATCATCAACAGGTTCTAACTGTTGCTGTTAAGTGTCGTCAGTTCTGATTCATAGCGACCTTGGATAGGGTTTCCAAGAAGCAACTTGTGGGTATGAACCACTGACCTTTCAGTTAGAAGTCCAGTGCTTATCCTACAGCACCATATCAGGACCTCTAGAGGTCTTAATATGTGGTCATAAGGTATCAAACATAACTGAAAACACACAAAGAGTAAGGCAAACTAAAAGGCTGGGGCCTCCTAAAAAACTAGATAGTTACGTGAATCAAAAGATCATGAAAAGAATGAAAGGAGGACCTACAGCCTGGGAGGAAATTTTGGCAATGGTGTATCAAATAAGGAACGTGATCTATAAAATTTATTGAAAATACCAACACCTCAACAAGAACAAAAACAAACAATCCAATTAAAAAATGGGCAGAGGACATGAACAGGTACGACTCCAGAGATACGAAGAAATGTTCATGGTCATAAGCTATTGTTGCTGTTGTTGTTAAGTGTCCTTGAGTCGGTTCCAACTCATAGTGACCCTGTATAGAGTTTCCAAGGATTGGCTGGTGATCTTGAACTGCCAACCTTGCAGTCCAGCGCATTAACCTGCACCACCACATCAGGACTCCATTGGAGAGATGCAAATCGAAACAATAATCAGATATCACCTCACCCCAACGTTGATAGCAAAACACACACACAAAGACAAAAAGCAGAGAACACAAACATTAGCAAGGACATGGTGAGAAGAGAATCCTCAGAGATTGCAAAATGATGCAACCACTGTGAAAAACGTTATGACACTTCCTTAAAAGATTGGAAACAGAAACACCAGAGTGACTCAGAAATCCCTCTACTTGGTTTGAATCACAGTGACACTATATAGGGTTTGTGAAGAGCGGCTGGTGAGTCTGAACCACTAACCTTTCAGTCCAAACCATCCTGGCAGTCCAGTGCTTATCCCATAGCACCACACCAGGACTTGATAGATAGCCTAGAGAAATAACGGCTGCAACATGAATAGCGATATTCACACCCATGTTCACTGGCGCACTAATCACAATATTAAAAAGATGCCAACAAGCTAAATACCCCATAATGGAAGCATGGATAAACAAGCTACGGCACATACACACAATGAAATGCTATGCAATGCTAAAGAATAATGCTAACTCGGCAAAACCCTTTATAACACAGATGAACCTGGAAGATAGAATGCTGGGTGAAATTAGTCAAGCACAGAAGACACATATTGTATGAGACCATGATTGTAAAAATTCAAGAAAATGTTTTCACATAAAAAGAAACATTCTTTGATGGTTATCAGGGGTGAGAGGAGGAAGGAGAACAAATAATGGCAAGAGGGTAAACATGTGCTAACAGGTAAAGAGGAAGACGATATACAATAAGAGGAAAGTTAGCAAAAAATGATGGAGGCAGGGGAAGACACTGGGAAGGGTACAAGAGTTAATGGCAGCAGAGGTGAGTACTGTGAAATACACAATCCTGCAATAACAATCCAAATCCTGAGTCTCACTGTGGCACTGTGCGTGGTACTGTGGGTTAATGCACTGGACTGCAAAGTCGGTTTGAACCTGCAAGTTTGGTGGTTTGAACCTGCAAGTTTGGTGGTTTGAACCTGCAAGTTTGGTGGTTCAAGCTCACCAGCCGCTCCTCGGAACAGGGTCACTATGGGTTGGAACCGACTTGATGGCACTTAGCAACAACAACCAGCAAATAGACAGAGAGTCACACAACACAGGCTAAATGGGTGTGTAAGGGAAGAGTGTGAGGAAACTCACAAATCTGTATAGATTTGAAGGAAGATAACTATACATAAATATTTACTGCTGCAAAAACATCATATATCTGTTGCAGCATATGTTTTTGTGTGCCATCAAATCAGGTCCAGCTCACAACAACCCTGTGCAGGGTTTTCCGAGAGCAACTGGTGGGTGTGAACTGCTGACTTTGCGGTTACCAGTCCAGTGCTTAGCCTACAGCACTACACCAAGGCCCATGTTGGAAGTTATGAAAACGTCTTAGAAATAACCAAATACCTTGGGCAAAGGACTTGCTAGGCCTGGAGGCTCGCGACCGTAGTTTTGAGGGAGATCAAAGCCAACTGGCATAGCACAGTCCACAGCCACGGTTCCACCTCCGACCTGGCTGAGTAGCGACTGGGGTCTTCAAAGTGCAGCTAAGGTGCAACTAGTGGTCTCTTCCTGTCCAGAGGAAAGAAGAGTCGAGAGAATCAAAGAGGCTTGGGAAAAATTAGTACAATGGATTAAAGGAATAGGTAAACATCTGTCTCCATGACCCTGAGACCAGAAGAACTAGATAGTGCCTGGCAACCATTACCAACAGCTCTGAAAGGAATCACATTAGAAGGTCCTAGATAGAGTGGGAATAATGTGGCCCAAACTCAAAATTATTAAAAAGAAAAGAAAGAAGATCAGGCTTATTGGGCGAATTGTTGTTAACTGCCTGACTCATAGTGACCCTGTATAGGGTTGCCGAGGAGTGGCTGGTGAGCTTGAACCGCTGACCCTGCAGTTCAAACTAACCTTGCGGTCCAGCACATGAATCCACAGAGCGGTTGGATAGAGATTGGTAAAGCTCTCCAGACCTGGCCCTTGGTCACTCTTCAGGTCTGGAAATGAACTCACCACCATGGTTCAATTTTCAGCCAAACAGATCAGGAAGGAGAACAGTGAAACTAAAGAGGTAAGCACGCTTTAGTATAGCTAACCATCTGAGATCAAAAGCGGGGGGGGGGGGCACATCTACCCAAGGAAAAAGTTCAAAAGGGTCGGAAAGGAGGAATGCAAATAGGAAACACAGGGAGGCAGTGAGACAAGTGCTATCACATGTGGGGACTGCAGTCAATGGAATGAAGCAAAGTGTATGGGACTTGTTAAATGGAAAACTGATCGGCTCCGTAAATCTGCACCCAAGTCACAATAAAAAACTACTAAAGTACAAATTATAAAGTATTTACTCAAGGTAGACCAGATTACGTAAAAGACAATAGCTCAGCTGGACTTGATGACCAAGTAGAAAGAGGAAAGAAGGTGGTAAATGAAGAAAAGACTTTTACCCACAAGATATGGAGGTTTATTTTAGATAAGTCCAGTTAGCCATGTGATTTGTTACAATCCTGTGGAGGCAAATTCCTTATGAAGCTTCCAGCAGGATGAGTGCTCCAGTCTACAGTAGAAGGCTAGAGTGCTCTTGGATTGCCCCAGAAGGAGACCATAAGGGCCAGGCCGCAGTATTTGAATTATAAGTCATCTATACAACCGATGAGAGAAGAGACACTAAATGCCCAGCATCGCGCATTTACAAAGCATAGAACAAGTATCAAAGGCATGCCATTAGATTTTATTAATGCCTAGATTCAGGTTCAGTGGACTTCTGATCTTCTGGAAAATTCTAAGTTCTTTCACTTCAAAACAAACAAACACAGAACAAGGTCTTCTTTAGAATTATCTTTTGTGTCTATAAAGCAGGAAAACATTGATTCTGTCCCTGTTTTGCATTTAGGAAAAACTAAAGATTCTTGGGACACAGAAACTCTGGAAGACATTAAAACCTCTCTGCCTTTTTCCTACAGATTCTAAACGCACACCTTGGCTTGAACAGACATAACAGAGAAGGCTGAAATAAAGCAATCTCAGAATACATCTCTCCACAAAGACCATACTTTTTCTTTCAACAAATTCAAAGAAAAACAATAAACTCTCACAAAACATATTTTAATATTGTCCTATATTATTTATGCTGTCTCATTTTTAAAACAATAATTGTCTTTCTTTTGTAACCAGCAATGAAAGAACTCTAAGAGGAATAAGTAAGTTTTAGTTTTACATCAGTAAGTCATTGGAGCTAGAAATAACCAAAAGATTAGAAATGAGTATCAATGACTCTCAAAGACAAAATCGGAAGCAAATCCAATTATTCACATTTAATACAAAGATTCTGCAACAACTCAATTGCTGTTGTTAAGTCCCATCCAATTGGTTCTGACTCATAGCAACCCTGTGTAGGGTTTCGAAGGAGCGTCTGCTGGGTGGGAGCCTCTGGTCTTGCTAGCCAAACAGACCTTGTGGTCCAGTGCGTTCTTCTGCAGCGCCACACCAAGACGCCAGAAAAAAATCTTTAGGGACAAATACTAAAGGCTAGTTTGTAATGTCTCAAATAAGCGTCTGAGAAATTCTGTAAGCTAGTTACATATGTAGAAAAATCCTACAAGAGGAATTCAAGTAATTTGGTAAGCAACTCCCTAAAAGCAAAGCCTCACCATTCAATCAAGGAAGATCATATGTTTTCTTTCTTAATAGTGTACTATTAAATAGTACTAAGAAGTCCAGGTGTGGCACTACGGGCTAATGCGGCAGACTGCAAAGCCGTCTGAACTGCAAGGTCGGTGGTTCAAGCTCACCAGCTGCTCCTCAGAAACCCTATATAGGATCACTATGGGTCAGAACTGACTCGACGGCACTTAACAACAACAACAAATAGTACTAAAATTTGAAAATTCAAATATTTTTCCAGAAAAAGATAATATCAGAGACAACTAATTTTCATGAACTTCAGGTTCAAATAATTTTGTCTTCTATCAAAATTGGTGAATGAGAAAAAAAATTTTCTTTTTATAGATATAATTCTTTTCCTTTTTTGGATATGTACCCTAAATGTGTGTGTGTGTGTGTGTGTATGGGGCAGGGAAGGAAGACTAGATTTAGAGAATTGTGATGAGGAAAATCACCTTTCTTCTGCCAGTATGCTGGACTGTGGTGGCTTAGGGGTTGCTGTGATGTTGGAAGCTATGTCACAGGTATTTCAAATACTAGAAGGGTCACCCAGAGGGGACAGGCTATATCCAAGCTTCCAGATTAAAACAGACTAGGAAGAAGGAGTCGACAGGGCCACTTATGAAAACCATGTGACTAGTAACAAAACATTGTCTGATATATTGCCAAAAGATGAGCTGTCAAGTCAAAGGCAATCAAAGTCTGACTGGCTAAGAGCTGCCCCCTCAAAGTAGAGTCCACTTTAACGGCAGGGATAGAAAGACGCTTTCAGGACCTTCATTTGTTGATGGGGCACAACTCAAAATGAGAAGGCACAGATACAAACATCCATTACTAATCAGAACATGGAAGATATGAAATATGAAGCTAGGAAAACTGGAAGTTGTCAAAAATGAAATGTGATGCATAAAGATAGAAATACTAGGCTTCAGTGAGCTGAAATAGACTGATAGTAGCCATTTTCAGTCAGACAATCATATGATTTATTATACCAGAAATGGCAAATTCATGAGGAATGGTGTTGCATTCATTGTCAAAAAGAGTATTTCAAGATCTGTCTTGAAGTACAGGGCTGTCAGTGATAGATAATATCTATACTACTATGAGGAAAAGCAATTAACAAACTATTTAATCAAATTTACACACCAACCACCAAAGCCAATAATAAAGAAATCGAAGAAGTTGTTCAACTTCTTCAGTCTGAAGTTAATCAAACGTGCCATCAAGATGCACCGATAACTACTGGGAATTGGAATGCAAACATCAGAAACAAACAAGAAGGTTAGGTAGTTGGAAAGTAGAGCCTCGGCGACTGAAAAAATCCAACAACTTCCTTCCTCACTGCAAATACCTTTTTCAACAACATAAATGGTGACTGTAAATATGGACCTCGCCAGATAGAATACACAGGAATCAAACTGACTACATTTGTGGGAAGAGATGATGGAGAAGCTTAGTATCATCACCCAAAACAAGGCCAGGGGTTGACTGGGGAACAGCCCATTAATTGATCATATGCCATTTCAGGCTGAAGCTAACAGGTTTAAAACAAGTCCATGAGAGCCAAACTACAACCTTGAGTACATCCCACCTGAATTTAGAGATCATCTCAAGAACAGATTTGATGCATTGAACTCTAGTCATAGGTGACCACACAAGTGGTAAAATAACCTCAAGAACATCACACATGAAGAAAGCAAAAGGTCATTAAAAAGACAGGAAGAAAGAAAAGATCAAAACGGTTGTCAGAAGAGACTCGGAAACTTGCTCTTGAAGGTAGCGTACCTAAAGTGAAAGGAAGAGATAATGAAGTGAAAGAGTGGTACAGAAAATCTCAAAGGCCAATTCAAGAAGACAAAGAAAAGTAACTGAAGGGTTGGTTACGATGAGTCAGTATCAATTCAATGGCACCTAACAACAACAACATAATTTATTTGAAAGCATGTTCCTCATCATAAACAAAATATTTTAGCTTTGAATGATGGCTAATTGGCACCTAAGACATTTCAGTCCACAGTCCTCCAAGTTTTAGTACAACTAAAAGCAGCTACCAGAAGAGAGCTGTCTTCTTTGTTTTTTCCTCCCAGAGAGGCTTAAGATAAAATCAGTAAGGGTCCACAGCCTATTCTCACCTTAGCAAACCAAATATTTAATGATGAATACTGGATACTTGGAGTCCCGGTGTGGTGCGGTAGGATAATGCACTGGTCCAAAAGGTTGGTTTGAATTGCAAGGTTGGTGGTTCAAACCCAACAGCAGCTCCTTGAAATCCTATACGGGGTGGCTATTAGTCAGAACTGAGTTGATGGTAGTTAACAACAGATACTGATGACTACCACTAACTAGCAATTTTTGATCAATTGAAGACATCTGCAATTAGCTAAAAAGTTACAGTATGCTTCAAGGTTTCCAGTATTTCATTGAAATTATTTTACAAAGAAATTTTATATACCAAAAAACCCCAACACCAAACCTGTTGCCATCTAGTTGATTTAGACCATACAGGCCCTGGAGGACAGACCACTCCCGCAGGGTCCCCAAGGTTGAAATCTTCACAAAGGCAGATGGGCCCATCTTTCTCCCTGATGGTTGGCGGGCTCTAATCACGATTATGAGCCAAGTACTTAACAAGTATGCCACCGGGGTTCCTGATCCACATTTTATATAAAACAGAAACTGCTGTTACTATTGTTTAGAACAAACTTCGGTGCCATTTACACATGTCTTAGAAAAACGTCTGATTCTATAAACTAGACTCTTTATGTTGTAAGTACCACTGAGTTGGTTCCAATGCACAGAGATCCCGTAGAGACGTTCCAAGACTAAAGCTTTTCCGGAGCCTTACAGATGTGTATTAAATATTTACCTCGCTCTATATATCACCTTGCTCTGTTCTGTAACCATTTTTCCCTGATATTAAAAAGAATTATAAAATGCAGTGAGAGTATTTGCTCACTAAACCAAGTATAACATAATACTAAAGATCTTAATTGAGTTAATATATGAGTATATTTGCTATTTTCCATTCTTTTCCATGTTTCCCAAAACACGTAGTTCTTTTTGTTTTCGCTGCAAAGTTTTAAAAATATTTTAATAGATTTCCGAGATTTACTAGTTCATTTTTGTAATTCAAGGACGCTAAACTCTCAGATGAAAACAGCAATATAGTTGAATTACTTGCTATATATACTTAGTTGAAAGTACGAACAACATCAGGCATTTCAGACTATTTGGAAGCAATAAACAATTAAATAGCAGTAATTTTGTTGTCTGAACTTTTACAGTGGCTTAGAGCAGTCAGCCAAAAAGAAGTTCTACTTTGACTTCAAAAGGAATTAATCAATTAATATAAAAGGTTGCTGAGAGTTAAAAACTCGTATTTAAGGTACTGCAATTCAGTCCTTATGCTGGTTCAGAAATGGAAAATCACTGGTTCATTTTATTGTGAACACAGAGTTCCTGGGTGGAGGAAAACAGGGAACGTGCTCGCTGCTCACCAAAATCTGGAAGCCTGAGTCTACCCAAAGTTTCCTCAGAAGAAATGCCTGGTGTTCCGTTTCTGAAAAATCAGCCATAGAAAATCCAATGAAGCATAGTTCTATATGATACACGAGTTTCCAAGAGTCAATGTGTATCTGACAGCAACTGGTTAACCAGTTCATTATAAATATGAATTGACGTAAACAACGGAAAGTACCTAATTATTTAATATGTTTAAATGCTACTTCCCATCTCTTCAGTTCTGATGAAACGAAGCATACATGAACACATCTATGGGGGGATTCAAAAAGTCTGTGAACAAATGGAATTCAAAGATAATGGAATTTTCCCATGAACTTGTTGAAGGCCCTTGTACATGAGAACCTTCAGGCTATGTCAGAAGACAATCATACCTGAAGGTAAACTGATTCGATGTCCATCTTTGAGCTTTAAACGACTTCTCTTAAACTTCCCCTTCCGCTTTTTCACATTAGGTTTCTCCTGGTTTAACTGGAAGATCATGATATTCAGTTCCCGCTCCAGGACATCAATCTCGCGCTCCGCAAGCTGCTGTTCACGCCGCTTTAGCAATTCTTCCTGAGACTTCTGCTGAAGGGCGGCTCGTGTCAGCTCCTCTTCACGTGACCGCAGCTCCTGAGACAAAGAGTCACACCAACCCAGTCACTCCCAGGAAGAAGAAGGGCAGTGATTTACTTCAGCACAAAACTCACACTCCCCTGAGCCCTCTGACGTCCTTGTACAACCAAGAAGCTGAAATTTACTCTTCCTCTGCTCAAGCAACCATCCGGTCATTCAACTCGACACAGAGAAGAGCTCCTCAGAGTAAAGAAAACTAGAGCTAAGACCTTCCACTTAAACCCAAAGCAGCTGCACAGGCTCCATCTTGCTCTCTTATCTTTAGGATCCTAAAAGTTGTTGTTGTTGTTATGTGCCGCGGAGTCCATTCTGACTCATAGCGACCCTGTACAGGGTTTCCGAGGCTGTAAACCTTTACGGCAGCAGAAAGCCTCATCTTTCCCCTGTGGAACAGCTGGTAGTTTCGAATTGCTGACTTGTGGTTCGCTGCCCTATTCATAAACACTACGCTACCAGAGCTCCTTGATCCTAAAAGAGGCATTGTTGTTATTGGTGTTGTTAAGTGCCGTCGAATCAGTTCCGACCCATAGCGACCCTCTACAGGGTTTCCAAGGGTGTAAATTTTTACAGGAGTAGAAAGCCTCATCTTTCTCCGGCGGAGCGACTGGTAGTTTCGAACTGCTGACCTTAAGGTTTGCAGCCCGATTCGTAACCACTACGCTATAGCCAATTTCAAACACCCAGTAGTTTTTTGTTTTTTATTTTTACCTCTAGCTTTATAATCATCTGACACAAATATGTACACTGTTGTTGTTATTAAGTGCCATCGAGTCGGTTCCGACTTACAGCGACCCTGTACAGGGTTCCCGAGGAGCGGCTGGTGAGTTTGAACTGCCGACTTTACAGTTCAAACTGACCTTGTGGTCTAGCACTTATCCTACAACATCACACCAGGACTCCTAAAATTTACATTAACACATTAACCCAATTAATGAATCCCAGATGTGAATGGCCCATCTTAAAATACAGCCAAAAGTTAAAACTTCATCAACTCAAGGATACTTAAACCAGCCACTCCTTGGAAACCCTATAGAGGTCGCTATGAGTCAGAACCAGTAGGCACTCAACAACTACAACAGCAATGCTAGTTACAAAAGACTGCAATTGATTTTTTTTGTTGTTTTAACTTACAGACATCCATCGGTACTTTAGGTTAGTGGTTTAGGCACTTGGCTGTCAAACAAAAGGTTGGTGGTTCAAATCCACTAGCCACTCCACAGGAGACAGATGGCGCAGTCTACTTGCATAAAGCTTTGTAGCCTTGGAACCCTATCAAATACTTATTCCCTGTACTACACGGGTGCTATAAGTTGGATTTGACTCAAAGGCAGCAAGCTCGGTTTTTGGGGTTTAGGGTGCTTAATAGTTTGTTTAGAGGTTACAACATCTTGGAAGCGAATGTTTTTGAAGTCAGCTGCCGGCCCACTGCAAATGAGAATATGACAGCTCCAAATGATAAGACTAAGCAATATACATTCACTATGTAACTTTTCAGGATCACATTAACATTAATGCATGAAAGATACTACGATATACAAAGATCGTACATATTAGAAAAACTCACCTGTCATGATAATTAATGATTACAGTTTAACTTTCTCTTGGTTTTGGTTTTAGAATTACTGAACATCTGAGAAATAGAAAATCTACTAATTGAAGAATACTTTAATCCTATTAGAAACCAATTTTTCAACAGTAAAACTAAGACGTCTACAAAGTTTAAAAACCATATCCCCATTTCTGAAATTTGTTTTGTTCTTTGCAGAAACAAGCATATCCCTTTTAGTGATGAACGACTTTCTATTACAATAATTTCTACTGTAAATCATCCTGTTAATAAATCAAGCATCGACACAGAAATCAAGGAATCGGCAGCCATATGTAATTTCATATACACCTTTACCACCACCACCACCATCTTTACTAGGAACAACAGATGGCTTGTCAGGTAGAATGTTACTCATAAATGGAGCTGAGTATTGCCCAAGCTTTCCCACATCTTGCTTTTGAAACTAGAAAAGGTACAGCAAATAGAATAAATGATGAAGTAAAAGAGCAGAACAGAAAATTTCAAAGGGCAGCTCGAGAAAATAAAGTATTACGAAATACACAAAGACTTGAAGTTAGAAAACCAAAGTGAAGAACACGCTCAGTATTTCTCAAGCAGAAAGAACTGAAGAAAAAATTTCAAGACTTGATTTACAGTATTGAAGGATTCCATGGGCAAAACACTGAATGATACAAAACACATTAAAAGCAGCTGAAACAAATCCACAGAGTCGCTGTACCAAAAAGAAATGGCTGCTGTTCAACTATTTCAAGAGGTATCATATGATCAAGGATCGATGGCACGGAAGGAAAAAGTCCAAGGGCATTAAAGGCACTGGCAAAACTCAGGCTTCAGGAGTGGATGGAATACAAACAGAAATCTTGAAACAAACTAATGCAATACTGGAGGGACTCACGTATCTAAGCCAAGAAATTTGAAAGATAGCTAGCTACCTGAGCAATCAATTGGAAGAGATCCATATTTGTGTCCATTCCAAAGAGAGGTGACCCAATGGAATGTGGAAATCATTGAAAACTACATTAATATCACATGCAAGTAAAATTTTACCGAGGATAATTTTTAAATGTTTGCAATAGTACATAGACAGGGAACTATCAGAAATTCAAGCTGGATTCAGAAGAGGCTATGGAACTACTGATATCATTGCTACCATCAGATGGACCTGAGCTGAAAGCAGAGACGAGAAGACAGATGTTTACTTGTGTTTTATTGACTGTGCGTGCCCAGGCATTCAACTGTGTGAATCATAACAAACTATGGATAACATCGCAATGAATGGATATTCCAGGAGACTTAACTGTTTGTACTCATGAGGAAATTGTACATAGACCAAGAAACACAAGAAGTAGCCACCGAATGGATTAAAATCAGGAAAGGCATGCACTAGGGTTGTTTTCTTTATTCATACCTATTCAATCTGTATGGTGAGCAAATAATCTGAGAAGCTGGATTATATGAAGAACATGGCATCTTTGGAAGAAGACTCATTAATAAAAACCTGTAATATAAAGACTGTATAACCTTGCTTGCTTGAGGCAAGGAGGACTTAAAATATTTACTGACGTTGACCAGAAACTTCAACCTTCAGTATGGACTTCACCTCAAAGTAAAGAAAAATAAAATCCTCCCCAACTGAACCAATAAATCACATCATGATAAATGGAGAAAAGACTGAAGTCATCAAAAGCTTCATTTTGTTAGGATCCACAATCAATACTCATGGAAGTAACAGTGAATAAATCAAATGACATATGGCATTAGGCCAATCTGCTGCAGAAGATCTCTCGAAAGGGCAAAGATATCAGTTTGAGGACTAAGGTGGACCTGACCCAAGCCATGGTATTTTCAGTAGCCGTATGTGCATGTGTAAATTCGACAGTGAATAAAGAAGATCAAAGAAGAATTGATGCGTTGGAATTACGGTGTTGGTGAAGAATATTCAAAGTACCATGGACCACTAGAAGAACAAACAAATCTGACTTGAATTAAACAGCCAGAATGTTCCTTAGAAGCCAGCATGGGAAGACTTCATCTCTCATACTTCAAACATGTCATCTGGAGGGACACCGTGCAGAGTCAAGTGGAGGGTGAGCAAAATAGAGGAAGAGCACCTCCTCCCCTTTAACACGATGAACTGACAAAGTGGCCGCTACAATGGGCTCAAACATAACAGCAATTGTGAGGCTGGCACAGGACTAGGCAGTGTTCCGTTCTGTTGCTCATGGTGGTGGTAGTGTACTGAGGAATCGGTTCTGACTCACCGTGACCCTGAATAGGGTTTCTGAGGCTGTAAATCTTTACGGGGGCAGAAAACCTCATCTATCTTGTGTGAACAGCTGGTAGTTTCAAACCTACCAGCCTGACTCGTAACGACAACTACTAGAGCTCCTTTCTGCTGTGCATATTGTGTGTCGTGGATTCGGTTCCGACCCATAGCGACCCTGTACAGGGTTTCCGAGGCTGTAAATCTTTATGGGAGTAGAAAGCCTCCTCTTTCTCCCATGGAACAGCTGGTAGTTTCGAACTGCTGACCCTGAGGTTAGCAGCCCGATTTGTAACCACTACGCTACCAGATCTAACTCAACGGCACCTAAGAGCAAACCATGAGTAGGCCACACTCTGAACAGGCCTGTCTTAGAAATACTGATCAGAGAAGACAGACTACAAATGTATGGGAGAGACGAGATTAAAACACGGGACTGAAACAACAACTCAAGTTGATGAATTCCTTGGATTTTATTACAAATGAGTTCAAAAGATACCGTGAGTGGTTCTATCAGTACAATTATAAAGAAAAACCAGCACAGAAGGCCATCTTCCCACAAATAAATAGACTATCAAGAAGGACTGGGAGCCCTGATAACAAAGCAATGTATTTACTCACATCTCACTAATTCTGAATTTAGGATAAGCACTGGACCACAAGTCAGTCTGAACCACAGGTCAGTGGTTCAAACTCAGCCACTCCTCGGAAACTCTCTACAGGACTAGTATGAGCTGGAACCAACTCGAATGCACTTCACAACAACACACCAAAATACATTAAAATTTACCTTGAAAATGTTTTTCATTGTTGTTGTTTTGGGTCCTAAGTAAACTGCATGAGCAAAATTGATGGAGAAATTATTTACTTAAAGCGATGTACACACAAATCATTTATACTACTATGTACCAGCTGATTCTTATTTCTTCATGACACTATGCCAGATATAAATTATTATTTGCTGCTGTGTCCCAGTGAGTTGGTTCCGACTCACAGCAACCTTGTACAGGATTTCCAATGCTGTAAATCTTTACAGGGGCAGAAAATCTCATCTTTCTCTTTCAGAGCAGCTGATAAATTTGAACTGCTGACCTTGAGGTTAACAACTCAAAATGTAAGCCATCCGTGATTCTCAAATTACTATTTATTATATGAAAATACAAGAAAGGGAAAAGTTACACATTTGAAAATACACTTGAAAAAGTAATTCTGTAATACATTTCTCAACTGGTGGTCCTCCTTAACCAGTTTATCCAAATTATATGTTTGGGAACAGTATATAATTTCCAGTTAACTTTCTAATCAAACTCACCTATTGCCTTCCCTTTATATTCCAGTGATGTTGATAACAATCCAATCAGCTGTTGTTAACAAGGCTTCAAACTGGTTCCATGCAGTTCCAAACCTCTACTGAGAATGTGCTTTTCCATCCCAACCCTGACTGTTAAAAAATGAAATGGCTAGTGGACTAAGGAAGGGAAGCAAATGAAATTCAATTGGACTTACTGTGTATCACCATTACAGTATTTAAAGAGCTCTGGTAGCGTAGTAGTTATAAGTCCAGCTGCTAACCTCAAGGTCAGCGGTTCAAAACTACCAGCTGTTCCGCGGGAGAAAGATGAGGCTTTCTGCTTCTGTTA
>NW_006408637.1:8280220-8285018 GCF_000296735.1 Chrysochloris asiatica
TACACCACTCAACTATAAGTCTCAGTCAGAATGGACTCAGCACTTAACAACAACAGCTACAGTATTTGAATTTTAAAAAATGTAATTCTCGGTCCCAAGCTAAAATGATAATAGTAACTTTAAAAAAAAATCACTTGCTTAAGAATTCATAAGATAAAAAAAATAAGATCAAACAGGAATGCAGCAAAAGTATCTTCCTTCTGAAGAGACTGTAAATACTCAAAAGTAAAAGGGGGGCAAAAAAAGGTCGGGGGTATAAGAACCTTTTGAATATCCTGAAATTATGAAGCACAAAAAAATTCTTTTAGTTGTTGAGATTACTCGCAGCAATATTTGTTTAATTGCTTGGCACAGATCCTTCTAGTAATGGAAAATCCAGATTCCTGGCAACAGATGTTAATCATTAACTGTGACTTGCCTTGCTATAGTGGCTCAAAAGCAGGTGCATGCATAAACACACAAAGCCAGACACAGAGAGATAAGTGAGGAATTTGGGGAGGAACCAGTATCTATGGAGGCTGCAGGCTACTGAGTAACAGAGACCACAGCCAAGTCACTGCCCACTAGCTCCAAGTCGGATACTTGCTACCTTAGGCAATCAGTGAGCAAGAAGGAAGATAGAGCACGTACTTTTGTGTAGTGCTTCCCCCCCCCATCGAAAAAGGACTGTTAGAAACTTAAAACAAAATTGTGCTGAACACTCTTCAATAATAAATCAGAAGGCTCAAAAGATAACGTAAATGCTGTACTGCACACAGCATCACACAAAAGCCAACTGAAAAGAAAAAGCAAAGGGAGCTATGTGGTCGTTAAGCATCGTCAAGTCGGTTCTGACTCACAGGGTTTCCAAGGAGTGGCTGGTGAGTTTGAACCACCGACTTTGTGGTTCACACTCACCCTGCAGTCCAAGGAAGAACAAAGTAAGCACTATGAACCTCAAAGGAGAACATACAGACACCTAGTCTTGAAGCACACTTGGATTTTTATGTCACATGTAAGAATCGATATTGATATCCTGCACTTTCATGAATAATTATCAATAACTAATTATATCACTTAAAATAGCAGCAATTAGTTATTCATAATGTCATGTACAAATTAAACACTGTGATTTCAAGTTTTTGTTTTCAAGGTTCTCTTCCATTTCTCAAAATAGTTTTGTTTTGCTATTAAACATCTAACTTCAGAATTCCTGAAAATATTTTCCTATCTTATGAATTCAACAATTATTAAATTTCCCAAGAAACATAATAAGAAATACCACTGTATCAAACTATCACTGACAGCAATCATTAAAAGAACTGCACAATTTTAAAAAGTGATCCAAGTCGGCCTTTTCCAGAATTATTTCTCAGAGCCTGAAGTTCCTGGACCCAGGAACTGTGTGTGAGAACTCAGGTGGTTCCTGTCAAGACTTGCCTGGGCTTCTATTAAAGCAACCAGTTGTTTTTAATAAGGCAAATACTTACCCAGAGCCCTGAAGGCTCAGTGGTTAAGTGCTCAGCTGCTAACTAAAAATGGCAGTTCAAACCCACCAACAGCTCCAAGGGAGAAAACACCTGGTCCTCTGCTCCAGAAATGATAGCCTTGGTAACCCTAAGGGGCAGTTTGAGGCTGCCCATAAAGGTTGCTATCATTTACGCAACAGCAGCCAGCGACAGGCACTGTTACACGCACTTTGCATATATTACTCATTGAACTCTGGCAACAGCGCTGACGTAGACAGGTTTTACTACCATCTGAATTATGGGAAGGCACTGAGCCACGCCAGAGGTCAGCAAGTAGCCACGCCAAAGGTCAGCCAGGCTGTCTGAGAAGGCTTAGTGTTTCTTAACCACCGCCCTTTGTTACTGTTGGTGTTAAAAGCTGTCAAGTTGGTTCTGACACACGGCGACCCTGTATAGGGTATCCAAGGAGCAGCTGGTGAGTTTGAGCCACTGACTTTGTGGTTCAAACTGACCTTGAGGTCGAGTGCTTATCCTATGGAGCCACACCAGGGCTCCAACCACCCTGTTGTTATTGTTGAGTGCCATAGAGTCGGTTCCGACCCACAGCAACCCTGTATACGGTTTCTGAGGAGCGGCTGGTGAGCTTGAAGCACCGACTTTACAGTTCAAACAACTTTACAGTCCTGCGCATTAACCCACAGTGCCACACCAGGACTCCCCAACCACCCTGTTGTTGTTGTTGTTGTTGTTAGGTGTCATCGAGTCACTACCAACCACGCTAGACTATGATAATTGTTGGTATTATGCAAAAGGCTTAATAGAAGAGGATGAGGGGGAAGTTGATCTTTTTACTTATTACATTCCACAAGTCATACACATTTTGTTTCACCTCTTGACTTCAATCTCTATCAATGTTTCACCACTAACTTCCTGTGTTTCTAGTCTCCTTTCCTCCTTCTTTTCAAACCCTTGTGAACTTTGTCCTTGGGCATACGGTGCCCTTTGAATCTCATATGGTTGATTATTCTAAGGCGTGCAGACCTCTCTAGTGTTACCGCTCCCCTTGCAGACCTGTGTTGTCAGACTGGAAACTGAGTCACCAGGGTGAGTCCAATTTCAGACCTGAAGGGTCTATTAGACTTTTTAGAATTCCATGTAGATATCCCGTCATCTCGCCTTAAAATCCTGGCGTGGAAGAAGCTGAAAACTTGATACAGTCCTCCAGCTCTCAGCTCCAGGGCTAGAAACTAGTTTACTTGGAGACCAAATCTCAATCCATGGAGCACTCTCCTGAGAAGCTAGACTTCTGAACTCTGAACAACATGAAACACGTCCACACCACTTGACATTTCCCCCAACGCTTGACGAGAGCCACGGCTGCAGGTCCTCAGCTGCTCAGGCCCTTCAGCTGCTGGCCATTCTCCCACTAGGTGCCCCAAATCAAACACCATACTGTGGGGTTGATCTGAGCAGAGGAAAATGCAATTAACATTTCTTACGTGAATTTCTTAGGTATTTATTCATAGACAGGCCTAAATGACATTCCCTGTTTTATATGCATAAACATAGAAAACACTGAAAAGTCTAAATGAATTACCTACAAATCTATGATGTAAGAAAATTATGTGTATCTCTAACCTTTATTTGATCATTTTACCTTATAATCTAATTAGAATGGATAATGGATTTTGCATACACTCATCACTGACATTTAATAACATTAAATGTTTGTCACATTGGGTTCAGCTGTTAAAGCCCCAGGTCCCACACTCACTCTTCCCTTCCCTCCCTCTCCTCTTTAGAACTACTTGCTATTCTTAATTTGGTGTTTATCCTTTTAATTAATTTGAGTCATATTGCTTCATGTGTTTTTACATTTTTATATGGTTTATACTATAATTAACTTCTGCCACTTCCTTTTCCCACTTGATAGTATGTTTGAGATTTATCCATATTGAAGTATGTATTTAGAGTTCACTCACTTTGTTATGCAGATTTCCATCATATGAATAGAAGGGCTTTACAAAAAGTTCATGGAAAAACGGAATTAAAAGACAATGGGATTTTTCCAAGGACTTTTTGAAGCCTAATGAATCAGATTGCAAAGTCGTTTGAACTGCAGGGTTGGTGGTTCAAGGTTACCAGCTGCTCCTTGGAAACCCTATACAGGGTCACTATGGGTCAGAATCGACTCAACAGAACTTAACAACAACAACATATACACTAACTTAGGTATCTACTCTTACTAATGGACACGGGGTCACTGTTATAACAACACTTACGTGAACAACCTTAAGCATGTTTCCTTATGCACATTCATGCTTCTTAAGAATAGACAATCAGCCCTTTTGGCTCTCTGAGCAGCCCCATGGCGGTAAGCAGGAACAAGCACCAAAAAGGAGCCAAGAAGAAAGTGGTTGATCCATTTTCTAAGAAAGATTGGTATGATGTAAAGGCACCAGCTATGTTCCATCTAAGAAATATTGGAAAGACACTAGTCACAAGGGCTCAAGGAACCAAAATTGCATGTGATGGGCTCAAGGGTCGTGTTTTTGAAGTGAGTCTTGCTGATCTGCAGAACGATGAAGTAGCATTTAGAAAATTCAAGTTAATTACTGAGGATGTTCAGGGCAAAAACTGCCTGACCAACTTCCATGGCATGGATCTTACCCGTGACAAAATGTGCTCCATGGTCAAAAAATGGCAGACCATGATTGAAACTCACGTTGATGTCAAGACTACAGATGGCTATTTGCTTCACCTGTTCTGTGTTGGTTTTACTAAAAAACGCAACCACCAGATTCAGAAGACATCTTATGCTCAGGACCAACAGGTCCGTCAAATCTGGAAGAAAATGATGGAAATCATGACCTGAGAGGTGCAGACAAATGACTTAAAAGAAGTGGTCAACAAACGGATTCCAGACAGCATTGGAAAGGACATAGAGAAGGCTTGCCAGTCTGTTTACCCTCTCCATGGAGTGTCTGTTAAGAAAGTGAAAATGCTGAAGAAGCCTAAGTTTGAGCTGGAAAAATTCAAGGAGCTTCATGGTGAAGGAGAGACATTCTGGAAAAGCTACTGGAGATGAGACAGGTGCTAAAGTTGAACGAGCAGAAGGCCATGAGCCACCAGTTCAAGAATCTGTTTAAAATTCAGACTTTTAATGATGACAATGCCTTTTATAGGCAAAGATTTGTAATATTTATATACTTTTAAATTTCTTTTCCACTTAAAGCAACAATTCTAATAATCGCTAATATCTCCCAGCTGTTGAGTGATGGATCAGGAACATAATAAGAAACTGTATTTCATGGACTTACGGGGTCACTATGAGTTGGAACCGACTCCAC
>NW_006408637.1:8285817-8290012 GCF_000296735.1 Chrysochloris asiatica
TTAACAACAACAACAAAAATATATCTATATAGCTTAGGAGTCCTGGTGTGGTGCTGTAAGATAAGTACTAGACTGCTAACTCCAAGGTCAGCAGTTCAAACCCACCAGTCACTGAAAACCCTACGTTGCTGTTGTTGTTAAGTGCCGTTAAGTTGATTCTGACCTATAGCGACCCTGTATAGGGTTTTCAAGGAGCAGCTGGTAAGCTTGAACCACTGTCCTTGCAGTTCAAACAACTTTGCAGTCTGGCGCAGTAGCCCACAGCGCCACACCAGGACTCCAAAAACCCTATACAGGGTCACTATTAGAATGATTGGATGGCACCTAACAACAACATTCAGTGCTTACCAAATGCCAAGTACTTGGTTCAGTATGTGGATACCATGAACATGAACAAAATAGCACACCTCAGGAACTGAATACCTAACAGAATAGGCAGACCAATTAAATGAACAAACAGTGATGAAGTAATTCTGTGCCAGGAGAAGGGAAATACAGACACAATGAGAAGACAGTTTATATGGCGCAGTAGAAGAAGAAAAGGGAGCTATGAAGGACTAAGAACACAGGAGGCAGCAATTGTTAGGTGGGACAAAAGCTAGGGAGTGGGGAGTGTTACACAGAGCAACAACATGTGCAAACTTGAAGAGTTAAGAGCATAGCATCAGAGGACGAAATGTGGCATTTCAGGGGGCATGGGACAGTGGGAACGTGAGGCTAGTTATGTACAGAGAATGAATGGTAAAAAGGAAAAGGAGTTGGTCCTTAGAAACAAAGATGATCAGATGTGTAGGATTTTAGAAAGATCACTGGCAGTAGTGAGGGGAATGGATTAAAGAAACAGGGCTGAATGCTGGTGAGGTAATCCAAGCGACAGGTGAGGATCCCATGGACTCCACTGAGAGCCTTTGTTACAAAGACACCATGGAGAGCAGCTTAAACAACAGGGTACCTGAGAATAGTGGTCTCACTGACACAAATAATGAAGCAGAATGGGGAGTAGGAATAGGAAGTTCTCTTGGAGAAAGGATGAGAACATGGGGAGTTGGTTCTGACTCCAATGCTTAGTTTGAAGGTATGGTCAAGACATCCCATCAAGCTCCTTTATAAAACTTGTCAACGAGGCTCTCAAAGGAGCCTCCAAATATAAAGACTTCTACATTCCACTCTGTATGCTGGGCTTCTTCACCAGTGTCGTACTCAGCACACAACAGATGTTCAATATACTTTGTTGAGAAAAGTTACACCACCGAAACTAAGAACTATTTCCTCATATACACATTGAAGCTATCTATGGAAAACGAGCTATGTTGGGGAAATGCCTATTATATATGTTGTATCAATATTTAATTTAGTATATTAACAGCAGGGAACTTGAACAGAATTTTGGTAGATGATGTCTCAGTATCATACGCATTATAATACACAACTTTTTAGGACCTGTGTCTGCACATATATTCAAGCCCCAACTTTCCCCTCTACTGTCCTTTCATATGAACTCAAGTTGGCTATGAAGCATTCAGTGTCAAAAGCAAATGTGGAAGTCCAAAGATGTGGCACAGAGCACACTAACCATATCATGAGAACACGAACATGAAGAATAACTCTCAGGTAGACCATAATTCCATGTGTACATGTCTTAAATTGCAATAACATATGGACTCGTGATTTAATCAAATCACAAAGAATTCTAGCCCAACCCCTCATGAGGTGAAGCTTTGAGATCTAGCAAGCCACCACTGGACACAGCTGTGTTTCCTCTTTGAAGAGACTTAATCAGGCTATAGCTACAAGGTACATTGTGTCTGATACTTTCTGACCACATCTGTGGGAAAAGATGATGAAGAAGCTCAATATCATCAGCCAAAACAAGGCCAGTGGTCAACTGTAGAACAGACCTTCAACTGCACATATGCAAATTAAAGCTGAAGCTGAAGAAAACTAAAACATGTCCACAAGAGCCAAAATATGAGGCTGAGTATATCCCAATGGAATTTAGCGCCCATCTGAAGAACAAATTTGATGAATTAGATATTAGTGACTGAAAACCAGAAGACCGTGATGACAACAAGAAGATCATACATGAAGAAAGCCAAAGGTCATTAAAAAGACAAAAAAGGAAGAAAAGTCCAAAATTGATGTCAGATGTGTCTTGGCTGAAAGCAGAGAATACCAGAAATATAATTACTTTTGCTTTATTGACGATGCAATGGCATTGAACTGTGCAGATCACAATAAACTATGGATAACATTGCTAAGAATGGGTACTGCAGAATACTAAGGAACCACTACATAGACCAAGAGACAGTTGTTCAAACAGAACAAGGGGATAGTGAATTGTTCAAAATCAGGAAATGTGTTCAGCAAGTTTAGCATGAGGATGATAATCAGAAATTTGCTACACGGGCTCTTAGGTTTAGAATACTACAGTTCAGGATTCCTTGCCCAGGAAGTGTACCCCAGAAGAGGCGGTTTTTCTATCTACAAAGTAGAAATGCGACTCATGTAGGTGTCCAATCATGCATTGGAAGTTTCCTGGCTGTAAATATTTGTTCAACTACATTTCTCTTCCTTCAATTTCCATTTCATCTCAGAAATTAATTAAATGGGTATGCATGTAATTACCATGCAGGAAAAAGAGCAATAACTAAATATTATTAACAAAGATCCATATTACTGGGCACATTCAATGCTTAAACTGAACTACATCTGAAATACAGCACTGCTCATTGCATAAATATATCACTGTTTTATGGCATACTTTGTTTTATTAACTATTTTATTTTATTAATGATTATCCATTTCTAAGTTCAAATATAGTTAAATATCTACTCAAATAAAACTTTCAGAATACATAATTATAATACATAAAAGAAAAGAATTCTGTTACTTTTACATCACAAATAGGTGGGTAAATAAAAAATATGGCTACTATTATTCTAGACAAAACCTGTAATCATGTCTCTGTGATCAGCAGATAGCTGCAGACAAGCTCTCTCAGTAATATAGTTGTCTTCATTTCATTGTTGTTACTGTGTTTGGCACTGTCTAGCTGGTTCCTGCTCACAATAACCCTATGTACAATAGAACAAAACACTGCCTAGATGTACACCATCTTCACAATTGTTGTTATGTTTGAGCCCATTGATGCTGCCACTGTGTTAATCAATTTCATTTGATGTACTGCTCTTTTTCACGGACCCTCTACTTTACTAAGCATGATGATGCTCTTCTCCAGGGACTGGTCCCTCCTAACAGTATGTCCAAAGTATGACAAAGTCTCACCATCTTCCCTTCTAAGGAGCTTTCTGGTTGTACTTCTAAGACAGATGTCTTCCTAATTCACTGTTCAACTTTCCCATGAATATGTGACAACTGAAAATACCACAGCCTGGGTCAGCACACCTTAGTCATCAAACTGACATCTTTATTTTTTTACACTTTAAAGACATCTTTTATAAGAGATGTGCCTGATGCAATACATTGATTTCTTCACGACTGCTTCCAAGAGTCTTGTGTATCCAAGCAAAATGAAGTCTTGGACAACATCACTCTTTTCTCCATTTATCATGATTTTATTGAATGGTCCATTTGTGATGATTTACCCTATACAGGGTCGCTATGGGTCGGAATCGACTCGATGGCATTTGACAACAACAACAACATGGATGGGTGGATGGGTGGATGGATGGATGGATGGATGGATGGATGGATGAATGGATGGATGGATGGATGGATGGACGGATGGACGGATGGATGGACGGACGGATGGATGGACAGACAGACAGATGTACAACGCAACCTGAAGACTGTAATCTTTGTTCATCATTAATAAGCATTTTAAGTCCTCTTCATTTATAGCAAGCAAAGCTGTGTCATCTGCACTGTAGTTTGTTAATGAATCTGCCTCCCTATCTATAACCCAGCTTTTCAGATTATTTGCTCAGCACACAGACTAAGTAGGTATGGTGAAAAGATACAGCCCTTGTGCATACCTTTCTTGATTTTAACCATTTGGTATTTCCTTGTTCTGTTCTAACAACTGCCTCTTGGTCTGTGTACAGGTTCCTCATGAGAACAATGAAGTGTCCCGGAATACTCATTCTCCACAATGTTATCCGCACAGTCGAATGGCACAGCATAGTCAATAAAGCTAGTAGCGTAGTGGTTACAAGTCGGGCTGCTAATCTCATGG